>NC_092345.1:7756941-8060923 GCF_963676685.1 Mytilus edulis
TCAAGCTAAAACTGACCTGTAATTGTGATGACAGTAGTTGATTTTATTTCTGTACATACACTTTAAACATATATCAACAATGTGCTATGACATATGAAGGTGCTATGAATTTTAAACTTTTAACTCTGCCAGGTCAAACCTACCGGTCCCAAGCCCGGATAAAAGAGGAGGCTGGGAAGTTATAGATATATATATAAAAAAAAGCGCAAATGTCCTATGTAAAAAGCGCAAATGTCCATTTTTAAAAAGCGCAAATGTCCTATGTTTTGAAGCGCAAGTGTCCACAAAAAAAAGCGCAAATGTCCTATGAAAAAGCGCAAACGTCCCGTGCCGCAATGCTGGCTTACAAAATCAGCTGACCAAAAAGATCGTCTTTTTCATAAACTTATGAAAGACAGTGACAAGTCAAGATTGACTGCAGAAAAAGAAAAAACTGTGACAAGTACTCTGTATGACTTTACTATGTCATTACCCCCAAAGACTTGCCGAGAAACCATGCCAGACAAAAAGACCTAGGGTTGCCCGAACACAGCCGCGATTTTGAACATTTAACTGAAATGTCTTATATTCAGTGCCATGAAATGTAATGTAAATATCTGTATAATATATGTATATATATATATATACAACTCGTCTAAACATCAACCCAACAATGTTAGATCTGTATATAAATGTGAATTAAAATATTTAAAAGAAATATATATATTCTGTCATTTATTAATATGAACATCAAATTAAACAACCTTCATTAGATATAATATGTTGTTCTGGAGACAAATTTATTATTTACAAAAAATAATTACAAAATACACTTGAGAAAAAATACTTCTTCATTCTGAAAAAAACCCCACATTAATAGTATTTCAACAACAATTCATTTATTAGTATCCAACTTTACCAATCTGGTCCATTAAACACAACAAATAGCATGATTCCCGTGTAATCAGTTATGTAATTTGACACGTGTCAAACGGTTCATTGATTTTCGGCACATCATAGAAATACGGGCACGTGTCTAAATAATGTTGAATATCTTATTTATCTATGATTATTTTTCAACAAAAATTGAAATTTATGCATTAAATATCATTCTCTACCATAATATGAAAAGAAATTATATGTAACAGCACCCCATCTAGTCCTTAGTGGCATGTTATAAGTCCTTAGTGCACTAAGGACTCCTTAGCAGTGTTTAGACGCACCCTTTTTTGAGCAGTGAGTTTCTTTATGGGGTCAATTGATTATTTTGTAATTTTGATTACCGGTATTGATTATTGATGAATGCTTTCTTTAATTCTAGAAAATCCCCTCTGGTGCAGGCTCCTGCTAGAGATTTTAGAATTTCATAATTAACGCCCCCATTAACAAATGTTTATGTCAAAAGAAATTCTAAAAAAAAACAACAGCATAGCTGCTTTAATGCTTTTCAACGTTCATTTGAATAATATGTATTGCATCTCAATTTTTAAAGGGTGTATTTCAATATTATGCAATAACTCAAAACATTTTGTTTTGTATACAAGTTAAATATAATTAATGCAAAACAGCTTCATAGGAATTCCATCAGACCTACTCTTACATCTGTACTTAGTGTCTTTTTTGTTTCGGGATGTATAAATACCCTGCTACATCAACTCTGTGTTTTTGTTAGATGTATTTCTGCTTTGTATAAATCTCATAAGTCAAGCCCTTTTCAATTGATTTTTTTAGTCTCTTCTTATGTTGTGCTGATACACCACTGACCCAGGTTAGGGGGATGGTTGTCATGCCTTCAAACTAGTTCAACCCTGCCTTATTCTGTGTGGGCTTGTCCCAAGTTAGGAGCCTGTAATTCATTGGTTGTTGTTTGTTGCTGTTTATCATATTTGATTTTTTCGTTCATTATTATGTACAAAAATTATACTGTTAGTTTTCTAGTTTGAATTGTTTCACATTAGTTATCTTGGACTTTTTATATCGGACTATGCCATATAAGTTTTACTCATTGTAGAAGGCCGTAGAGTGACCTATAGTTGTTAATATCTATGTCATTTGGTTAAGAGTTGTCTCATTGCCAATCATGCCACATCTTCTTTTTATTTTTATGATTCTGTAAATGATAAGTCAGCATGATTGCACACAAAAATTTAATTTGATCCAAAAACAAATACATGAACAATTCAGCTCAATATATGTAAGTATTATAGTGAGAACAGAATTAATGATATCAGTAATAATATATATGTGGTCCACAAAGTAGCAGGCCTAGCACTTCACATACAAATCACATGAAAATTGTATTGTTGCTGATAGGCAAAACTAAAGATACAGAATGGAAACCAATTTCAGGATGTTCCTATATATGGACATACAGACGTACAGAAGAAGAAGGGTAACACTGTTAAAATGCCTCTCTACTGTGATGGGAGCATAAAAAGGCAGATTATTTTGGTTTTAAGATGATAATTGAAGAAGCACTGGTCAATGTTTTTTATTTTTATTCATTTTAGCATAAACTCATATACCAAAAACTACAAATGTGTCTGGCTAATATTGAATGAACTTCTTAACAAAACATTTAAAATTACATTATAACACAATGTCAAAGTTTCATTTTGTTCAAGAGTATAATTCCAATGCCAGTTGGCAAAGGTATTTGTAATCACTTGACCTTCATCTTTTCAAGTGTAATTTTCCATTACAAAAATACACTCAAATTGCATAAAATGTTTGCAACAGACACTGATAACCTAGAACACTCACTTTTAATGAATTTACAGTGCTATGTTCTGTATTCAGTAATTATATAACAAATACTCAAATTAATATTATATGTAAATAGTCATGAATGTGCTCTGCATTAAAAGGGATGAAGATTTGAGTAATAGATAAAATTGAGAATGGAAATGGGGAATGTGTCAAAGAGACAACAACCTGACTATGATATGAAGATGTTGAGAAGTTATTAACCCATAGAAATTTACATAAAAAAATAACCTAATTGTATATTAAGGTAGAGGTGGGATCTAATTTTACTCACTGATTGAAAAGGCTGAAAATGATTTTTACTGAAACTAATAAATTAGATCAGATATTTATTCAACATTTTAAAACTTAGTTAAATAAGGGGAAATAACTCAGTTAAATTATTTTTTTAAAGGTTTACAATTAATATATCTATTGCCTTAAAATATATTTTTTTGCTTTACATGCCTGTAAAACCATAATCTTTTACACATGTAAATGTTTCAATTAAACAGTCAGGATCCTACTTCGTCAAAATTATCTCCCCATTACGCCAGTTCATTTTCACAATCGTACAAATGGAAGCCATTGTAGCGATGACGCGCTACCAATTTTGCTCTTGGAAACCGATAAATTTATCCACATTGCACCAATACGATCCTTATATGTCAGTTGTATTTTAAAAGACAAATGTATCAACTAGCTAATGAGCATCAGTTAATGATATTGTCTGCATTGATTCAACTTAAAACTATTGTCTGATCGGTTGTTAGGTGGAATTTTCAAAAAATCATAAACATTAAAAAAAAAACTAATTAAATATTTCGTGGAAGGGCAGACTAGATTTTTTTAGTGGTTGAAGACTATAAACCCTAGTTATCACACACAAAAAATTAGAATTTTTCGAAGATATGCATTTTCATCATCCAACTTGTAAGACTGTCGTCAAGTACTTTCAGTAAAAAAATAGCTATTCGAACACACCTTCCCTGTTTTTGTGACTCATTAGATAGGTATTTCACTTGACCCATATATTTCATCTTTTAGTACTGTTATTTTTTTGTGTTATAAAGTCAACCTGTAGCTTTAATATATAAAAATGATAGAATCTGAAGCGAGACGATGTATGAAATATTCTTACTTTGAACGATATCAAGACAAAATACTCAACTCAAACACGCCCTAACATAAAAAGGTGCACTCGATTTTCTCTCTTCGATACAATTGTTACCTATTTTTTGGAATTTTTTCTTCAGTCACATAATGGAAGGGCAGACACGAAAATTACTGAACTAATTGATTGATATCTTTTCCGTCCGTGGTAATTTTTTCAAAAAAATCGGAGGTTATGCATTTTTGTCATCCAACTTGAAAGATACCCATGTCGTCGACTTGATATCTAATTGTTCTGCTTAACTATGTACTAGATAAATTGAAAACTTATGCAAATGGTGTTTTTGAAATAAAACACCTCGTAATTGAGAAGAAAATTGCAGTTTTGTTTGTTTCTATTAACTTTTTAAAAATTTGTCACTATAGTAAACAATACAGTAAACATTTATCGCCTTCTCTAATAGAGAGCTTCGATTCTTTTGTTCTATTTCAACCTGGTTTCCGACTGAAAGCAAGAACATTTTAATACCATACAAATCTATTTGTTAATGTTTTAACTTCAATAAATATAAATGAACATGCATTATTTCAAAAAATATTATATTTATGATATGGACTTATATGCTTAATCCTCAAGATAACTACTATGAAAACCATTAACTTAATACTCAATGCTACTCATTTGAGAATATGAACTAAGTACCTAAGCTCAATCCTCTTAGAATCATGACCTTAATGCTCAAAGTCACTATTTCAGAACCCTGACCTCAATCCTCAGGGTCACTACATTCAGAATCCTGACCTAAATCTTCAAGGTCATTCCAGAATCCTGACCTCAATCTTCAAGGTCACTTATTTCAGAATCCTGACCTCAATCTTCAAGGTCACTACTTTCAGAATCCCCAGGTTCATTACTATTGTCTGGATTCATGTTTAGGTTTTTGATTATTTTATGAGCCAGATCCTTTATTTTAACAATTGTTTTGGGATTATGAAGAATTGAAGTTATTCTTTCTTCACCACCTTCTTTCTTTAAGAGTGGACAGTATTTCTGGGCTGTAAAAATAAACATTATGTGATGATATAAATATGGTATTTCTGGGCTGTAAAAAATAAATATTATGTGATGATGATAAATATGATATTTCTGGGCTGTAAAAATAAATATTATGTGATGATAAATATGGTATTTCTGGGCTGTAAAAATAAATATCATGTGATGATAAATATGGTATTTCTGGGCTGTAAAAATAAATATCGTTTGATGATAATATGTTTTTTCTGGGCTGCAAAACTAATCATCATGTGATGATAAATATGGTATTTCTGGGCTGTAAAAATAATTAGCATTATAAAACAATGATTTAAATGATAAGGAGTAGGTCCAGTAAGACCCCTTTTTGGCCCCAAAATTTAGCAGTTTTACAAAATTGTTAAAATGTTAACTTTGATTTATTTATTGGAAAGTAGAAAGCTTCTGCTACATAAATATGGGCTGTTTTTGACAATACAATGCACATATATTGGGTACTAGCATCATAAATCATGCTAAATTACTGAAATCTTCACAATTTCAGAATTTTAGTTAAATTCTAGACAGTTTCCGTCTTAAATGAAAGTGGTCGCATTTGTGTTCATTCTTAATATTGAAATGTAAGTTGTATTTGATGATAATACATAACATATATAAAGGTTGAGGATGAACATGAATGCAGCCACTTTCATGTTTGACAAAAACCATCTGAAAAGTGACATTTTTTGGCATATTTGATAGATTTTTCATATTTATGCTTGAATCGGAGGGTGTTTAATGACTACATCAGTTAAAATCTTTCACATTAACTAATTTAATCAACTGAAATAGACACTTAAGTGTTTAAAAAGTGTCCAAAATCTTTCGTCAGATGAACCTGAAATTTTAGGCCAAAATTGGCCCTTTCCGGACCGGACCTACTCCTTTATACATTAAATACATTCACCTTAAAATCAAAGAATCATTATTATACCATTTTACCCAGAAATGGAACTGTTGATAATAAGTCAACAACTAAGCACCTTTAGAAGTTCAAATATTGTATGCATTTTATTTTTGATTTACAAGATCTTCATAATTATGAAATATGCACTTTTGCAGTAACATCATCTGCATTTGAGCTGTTAAAACTTTCTTAAAAAAATGCTTGAAACATTGAATAGACAGATGTAGTTGTTGAAGATTGAATGATGCCCTATAGATGTGTTTTTAGTTATTTTATCATTGGTTTGTTGTCTCATGGTAATATACTTCACACTTTCTCCTTTCATATATGTTTTAAATTAAATTGTTTCAATAAATGAATTGTGGTAAATAATCAGGTGTAAAATTCATTTCTCTATTCAGTTTCTTCAGTAAAGAATTTATCAGCAAAGATGAAAAACAAGTATGCAAAGAAAGAGAATATCTAAGGATAATTGGTTTGAAAGAAAAAAGAAGAATGGTATGTGTTTAATGTACTCACGATAAACTGTTGTCAAATTGCATAGAGCCCAAACAGCCCAGTATTGAGCACCAAGAGCATGGTAAGCATCTACTATTTTTAAAATAGGTGTAAATGATCTGTAATATAATAAATATTAAAAATCATAAACATGTTCATTTAATGGTATATAACATTGTTCATTTCTTTATTTCCAAATAATAGACTTAAAGGGAGGGGGGGAGGCCTTGGCAATTGACAGTTGCTTTTTTCTTAAGGTCTCCATAAATGAGTATGTATTCTGTGAATATCTGAAAATGTTAACCTAAAAATATATCTTAAACATGTGCGTCCAGAATATGAATATATTGGCAGAGTCGAAATGAGATTACTTTTGTGTTAAAACATCAATATCTTCTAATTGCTTGCTGTAAAATGTTTATTGTTGGCAATGTTTCAATTTCACAATTTCCAAACACATGTTATATGAGGTATTATTGTTGCATTTATTTCTGGTCCCTAATTATTCTCATCATAAAGGATTAGATTTAATAAATTATTTCTATATTGATTGCTAAGACAGCAAAAATTTACCCCATTTGAAAGTGTATATATACATGTGACAGTTCTACCTGTAATTAATATTCCTTGTACTTTTTAGGGGCCATCGCTGTATTGCAGAAATGACTTTTTCTGTGACATTATCTCGACTGGGAGACTGAATCGTCCAGGCAGTAGGACCATCGGCCATCATGTGAGAAAATACACCAGCTGAATTATAACTGACTTCTATTCCATCCTTCTCAGAGTCTAACAACTCACTGAAACAATCAAAAAATTATGTATTAATCCTAAAACATTATCTTAGCAGCTAGTTGCAAGGCCACCACTAAAAAAAATCATACTCAAAACTTTCATTGAGGGACATTTTAATTTTTTTTGGCCACTCACTAACACATAAAAAAAATATTTAAATATTTAAGAAGCTTTTCTTAAGGGACACTTTTTTTCAAAGATTTTACATATGGCTTATTTATGATTTAGATTGAGCTCTGACTTTTCTGAAGTGTAATTCATGTATTAGACATGAACTTTTGTAAGCTTGAAGACTATACTATATGTAGTGCATGCTTCTGAAGGTCTCTGGTAGATAGTTGTCTTATTGGCTATCATTCCATCATCTCCTTTTATTATATTCTAGTTGAAAGAAGTACTTAAAACTATTGTTTACTAAATCTCAATCGTCACCATTGTATTGCAGTATAAAAATAAGAAGATTGATTAAGCAGCTCTTAAATTAATTTCTACCAAAAAACATTCCATAAGATAGTGAACTTGAGGGAGCTTGTGGCATGCCTAATTTAACACTATTACTAATGCCCTTAATTCTAATTATTTATGCAAATTACCAAAATATCTCAATAAATGATTTCTCCATCAGTTTTGGTCTTAAATATGGTACTTCAGCAATGTTACCCTAAAACATATAAAGATTTAAACATTTAAATTACTTCTTTTACAGTTGAGAAAATTTAAAAAAAAACAACTGTTTGCAATATGGAGTTTTAACAAATATCTGTTTTATTAACAACAGTTTATGCCATGCTCTCTTTACGTCCATCTAAATTGAGCAGTTTCAAGGTATGATACGTATGTTAGTTGGGTAGCGTTTGCTGTCAGATGTTGTCTCCTCATACAATAGAAAAACCAAAATGCTGTTTACTCTCTCCATACTATAGAAAGAAATTGGATGTTTTACTGAGTTTTCTCCCCTTTCAATAAAAAGAAATTGGATGTTTTATCGAGTTATCTCCCCTTTCAACAAAAAGAAATTGGATGTTTTATCGAGTTATCTCCCCTTTCAATAAAAAGACATTGGATGTTTTATCAAGTTATCTCCCCTTTCAATGAAAAGAAATTGGATGTTTTTATCGAGTTATCTCCCCTTTTAATAAAAAGAAATTGGATGTTTTATCGAGTTATCTCCCCTTTCAATAAAAAGAAATTGGATGTTTTATCGAGTTATCTCCCCTTTCAATAAAAAGAAATTGGATGTTTTATTGAGTTATCTCCCCTTTCAATAAAAAGAAATTGGATGTTTTATCGAGTTATCTCCCCTTTCAATAAAAAGAAATTGGATGTTATCTCCCTTCCTTATTCTAAAATACAATTTATAAAAACCTCAAATGATCCACGCTACTTTTCTACAGCAAAACATATTTTTAATTCAATATGTGTAGAACAATCATGATCTGTAAGTTGTTGATTCTCACACAACTAAAATATTAAGATATTGCTTGTAAAAGAAAACATACCATAAGTCCCATCATGTTTCTAAGTAATTCAGGTTTCTCTGGGAAAGTCTACAATATAAATAATAACAACAACATTGAATTAAAATGATCACTGTAATTCAAAAGAATGTCTTTATTTGCTTGGTTGGTTTATGTATCTGAGAAGTAATTCTTCATGCCTTGACTACAGATCTGACTTGAAACTAGATTATGTCTTTTTATTATGAAACATTTCTGTTTGAGGATGTTTGAATAAATATGACCCTTTTCATATTTAAAGAAAAATTGTATAAATGTTTATTAACTTAATTAAGATTTTCAGTAATGATCTTTTATATGTTATACTTATGTTCCTATCTTCACATAAAACAGAAAGGAAATTGGCATAAGTAGGGTGTAAAGATGAGCAGGGATAAAATTATTTTTTAAGCTTAACGTTGAAAACATAACTTTTCTCCAATCTTTTAAGATAAATATCTGAGTGGTTAAGCAACATACCTCTAAACATTCTATGAATAAAGACATTCCATTATGTTCCATAAATCTATCACAATTAATAGCTGTTTCATCTGAAAAAGTATCATTAAAGTTAGGTGATAATTCAATTATTTGATCAATTCTAGCAATATGCATACATTATTTAGCATGTGTATTTCTTTGTTGGGATTGATATTAAACTTTATTTTCCAGGTTTTACTTCCATATCCAGCCAAGGCATTGGATAAATGAATAAGGTTTTTATGATTTTACATTGTAGATGATGCTGCAAGTTTCTCAGTTTTTACTTGTTTCTTTTCTATGTACTAGTATATTTGTGGAATATTGCTTATTAACAAAGTTCTTGAAAAACTTTTTCCCCTGATGGTATTTGAAGAAAATATGCTGGTCCTCCCCATTATTTCTATTGCAAAATACTAAAATTGACTCTGCCCTTAGCAAAGTTATGGTGGTCAGGATCTTCCGACCAAAACTTTTTCGAGAACAAGGAATAATTAACAACTATCCTGTCTTTTTAAATTTATATTTTGTCCAACATTTTATAGTTCTAGCGTAAAGCATTAAGGTGGTACCTAACACTACAGGGAGATAACTCTGTAAAGTCAGCTAAACCTTTTAATTATGTTGTGTTGTAAAGGGAATATTAAGCTTCTCAATGATTAAAATTGGTGTTTGTCAAATTGCTATATAACCAGTGTAATTTTTCTGACAAAACGGTTGGTTCAAATTTTTAAAAATTTAAAAATAAATTTTTGTTAAAGTATTTACTTTGACAAAATTTTATGAAAATTAAACGAGCCAAATTAATTTTAGTAAAAGTGTTGTATACACCTTAATTCCTATTGCTTAACAGATTACATTATATTTGAGCTTCTA
Source organism: Mytilus edulis (assembly GCF_963676685.1). Taxonomy (NCBI): domain Eukaryota; kingdom Metazoa; phylum Mollusca; class Bivalvia; order Mytilida; family Mytilidae; genus Mytilus; species Mytilus edulis. Next base: position 7,766,903 of record NC_092345.1, read on the forward strand.
TGCTGTCACAACAGAACACTGCATATCTCACCAACAAATAACAAACCTGTGAAATTCAACATTGTACTGCATGCCATTTCTATGACTTATTAAAATCTACATTTTAACTAACCTGTGACATTCCACATTGTACTCCATGCCATCTCCATGATTTCATCACAGTTATTTTCTCTCAGTCTGTTTTGAATTGTATCCAACATTATCTAAATAAAATATAATTTAATGGGCAAGACTTTCTTATATTCCCAAAAAACTTCACATCAATCATAGAATTATTTGGGTAATAACAGTAAGGATAGGTGTACTTTCCTCCTTTCTATGTCATTGAATCATTTATGGAATAACATTTAAGGGCAATTATATATAACTTTTTCATTCCTGCATTAACATTTAAAATTTCCCAACCTTTATTTGAATATCTTTTGCATAATAACTATGGACTGATTTAAAATGGTCTCATTAATCTCCTAAATGAAACATTGTACCTAGACCTTTCATGCAGTTTTTGAACATTTTTAAAGCCATATGTATATGAAAGGGTGAAAAAAAAAGAATCAAACCCTGAAAAATATAAAACTTTGAAATCTCAGGCACCCTTTGAGACGGATTTTCTGCATTCTGAGACTCAAACAATCAATGGAAGTCTTCCACTCTTTCCTATGTTGAATTCCAAGCTTTTACATATTTAGAACAAACGTTTTACCTGAATTGCACCTAGATCTCCAACGACTTTCTTCTCCTCCCCGTCTACTTGACAAGCAAGGTGGTTTATCATATATAGTGTGATTCTCTGAATGAATTCTTCTTGTCCATCTTCATGGTTTAAATTTAGTAATGTAGATATCATTCTACGGTAACAATACAACTGAAACAATTTAGATTATTATATTTCATGTTAAAATGGTAGCCTGCTATTGGTTAAGACGAGTGCAATCTACTTTAACAAAGTCAATAAAATGCGCTTTTTATAGATTGCTATATGTGTTTTGATAATTGCAGGGATCTCCATGGCCTGTTTAACGATGGAGCCCCGCCATCGTTCAAATGTCTTGCGCCATCGTCAAATGACTCGCGCCATCGTTAAATTGTCTTGCGCCATCGTTAAATTGTCTTCCGCCATCGTTCAAAACTTCATCGTTTTTTGTAGCCCGACGCCATTTTTTTTATCAAGTATAATCAAATGCATGTAACTGCATAACCCTTAGGCTTTTTATGTTATAATCCAATACAGTTCTAACGCCTGAGGGATATCCGGATTAAGATCGCTAATTACTTGTACCTGAGCTTGTACAGGTAGATCAACAAACCAGACAGGAGAATACTATCTGAGGATACACGATCCATTGTCAAAGTAATCAACTAAGTTTCAGCAAATGATTATGATCATTTAGATTAAATAAATAAATTAATAAATTAATCCAGTTACAAAGAAAACAGTTTAACAAGTCGAACACGTGCTTTATTTTGACTTACGCAATCAGCATCCCCCTTTTTTAAGAAGTACAAAATAAGACGCAAAACAGTAAATATTATTACATCGCAAATAACTCGAGTACTGCTGTAACGATAATTTAGAATTACTTTAACAGTTTAAAAGTAAAAACTTAAATATTTCCTGTAAAGAAATATCGTATCTAAATTCCGAATTCATTTCGTATATTACAATCAAATTGATACATCCGCGTTTCCGGTTTCTATTCAGACTCGAAAGATGCATGTTGCACAGCATCAATTTTTCCAGATAAAGTCATTAAAAACCTTTTCATTTGTCAACGTTTGCTTTACAAATCTCTTTAACCTTTTACATAACCCGTACGAATTGTTTTGTTGTTGCTGCAAATCAGCCATACCGGTAATGGGCTCTGAATTTGACAGTGTCCACGAAAAATAAGCTCCACATCAGATGATTTTTAACCCCCATAACAATTACCAAACATAAAAGAAATCTGCTTGGGGACCTTCATGACAGCTTTTGGTCATTCTCGACTAAGGGGGGACCATGAAGACTTGGCATTTGAATGGTTAAAAACGGCAATAAATGAAAATATTGATACTTCTAATTCTATAATGAAAATTCAAATAAATATAATTTAAATAAGCAATGAATTAGCATGTTCACCATCTTTGTATGGAGGGATAAAATACTTCCGATCCCGCTACACTGTACAGCGTAGACAATTTTTGTAATGGTGAAAGTTCCTCAATGGTTCAATTTTCATCCATGGAGATCCCTGAATTGTTTAAGGCAGTATAACTATAAATTTTAACTTCTATGTCGTTTGTTCTCAGATGGAGGTTGTCTCATTGGCAATCATACCATATCTTCTTATTTTTATATAGTAGATAGTCCAATCCTTATTCTTAGTGTTTGATTTATAATTCACAATTCATAACAATGTATATTTCCTATTTTTGTGTCCTTTAGATGTCTCTTTGATATATCCCATACCTCCTTTAGTTGTAGTAAAATCAACAGTAAAGTTTAATTTCTTCAACCATTTTTCTTATCCATATATGTCTTTTTTGTCTGTCCTATTCTCCAAATCATTGGATTTTAATGTACCTACAGAAAAGAGCTGTCATTTTTTTAATGAAATATTGCTCGTGTTTTCTTGAATTTATCCTTTTCTCTCTTTTAATACAGATATACTCACCACATCTTGTGGCATGGTAAGGTGGCATAAAGTCAAACAACAATTTCTTATCATCTGAAATAAAAGTGTAATAGATTTTGAAGGCAGTGAACTATATTATGGTTATGCTTATACATTTTAATATATTTTGTAATTTAATGATGATATATATATGGAAGCAAACACTATTTGTTTTACATTTTTCATTGAACTGTTAAAGAGCAAAATTAAGCATAACTTCAAGAAGGAAGAAACTAACATTTCCATCGTCTACAAAAAATAGGAAAATTGGTATCATTAATATGAAAAAAAGAGTTTCACAGAAGAGTCTCATTGCAGTGTAGAAGTGTAATTTTGATTGACAAAAACTAAAGTCTATCAATTAAATACAGAAAAAAAGACTTCAATTGAATACTAGGTATCAGTTTATAAGTACTACAAGTATTGTTTTTGAAAATAAAGTACTTATATTGAAAACTTACAACATTATCAGCCTCTGGATCTTCCATACCCTCTAGTAAACAGTTTATCAACACCCTAAAACATTAACAGAAAGTTTTCATTAATCATGAAGATCGTTAAGCTTATATACAATACAGTACAGACTTCATGTGTTCGCCACAATCTCAACAATTGTCCTCTGAAATATAAATCTCTTGAGACTAAATTTTGTGCTTGCAAAAAAAAATTGTTTTGTTTTTTGTACTTTTATTGTGCTGTATCAATAATGTTTATTCCATATTTTCTTTTGTTCATATACAGATTTTCAGAGCATCTAACCAATATCTGTCGTTTGCATTCAAAGAGATAATTATTATGGAATGATAAGCCATACCGTTTCTGCTTCTGGGTGATGTATGACTTCTGTTCCCCTTTCATTATATAAAACAATGAGGCACTACAAAAACAAAAAATATAATATAACAACATAATATCAACTTATTATATAAATCAAAATACATATGTTTTGATTTCTTAACTTATGCATGTTTAAGCCGTATTTGGCACAACTTTTTGGAATTTTGGATCCTCAATGCTCTTCAACTTTGTACTTGTTTGGCTTTATAAATATTTTATATGAGTCTTATGTAGACGAAACACGTGTTTGGCGTACTAAATAATAATCCTGATACCTTTGATAACTAATTACTACTGAGGGGGGATAGGACCTTTAGCAGGACTCTGGGATAGGGTGTTTTTAAGCTCGAGATTTCGGGATTGAACCTTGCGGGATCCGGGAATTCTTTTTTTCAAATTTCCTGATGTCGGGATTTAAATTATTTAAATTCCGGACCTCTGACTTTCGTGTTTTTAAGCCCGGATTTCGGGATTAGGACCCCTCCTGACCCCCCTCACTACTGGCTATATTATAAAATTTTATTTTCCCTTTTTGTTGAAGAAAATTTAAAAAGTCTAGATCTGATGTTAAAGTTTGACTCTGGAAAATGACATATGACATCATACTGGTACATGTGCAAAAGACTACATCAAAGATTCACAGAATTTTAAAATTTAACACTATAAGAATGTTGGCCATAAGAGAAATAGGTTTAACAGCTCTTGAGAATTGGATATCACATGATATAACTCTTGTTATCTAATGTACATAGTAATTATAAACTGCCTTCGCTTTCATGTTATGAAACTTATAAGTATTCTTACCTCCCTGATATTTGAATGTGCTTATCATCTTCATGTCTTTTCATTGCTGCCAGAATTCCCTGAAAATTGATAAACAGAAACTCTTTTGGGGTGATGAACACTCTATAACCAATATTGCAAAGAATAGACAATATCTGGTTAATTTTTAACGACACATATTAATGCACTTGAAAAGTCTATGTACAATACGTGTAGGGGGTTGTCTCGTTGGCAATCATACAACATGATTTGTTTTTACATTTGACTATGCTTAGAGAGGATTTTTTGTTTGTTTCAGTCATCTTGTACAAGCAGGCTCTCAAAATGACTGCAGATTTTCTTAATGAGAAAAATGGTTTGTAATGTGTCCTACCAATCAGATCAGTACTTTTCAAACAAGGCAAGGAAAACACTTAATTACATAATGAACAGTTCTCCTAATTAGTCATAGTGAATATACATAAGAAACCAATACGTATTATACTTCCAAACAAGATGGCTGAAAAAAATCCTTACCATCTGTACAAAATTATATGTCATTATACCTTTGTTTTCCTTTTTCAGTGCTTCTATTTCCTCATGTAAACACCTAAGGACTTCCTGATGTTGTTGTTTAAGGAACTACAGTACATATTGTTTAATTACACTGGTACGTTCAAAATTTACATGTATAATGTACACTCCTAATTAGTCATAGTGAATATACATAAGAAACCAATACAGTTTATATTGTTTAATTACACTGGTACGTTCAAAACTTACATGTATAATGTACATAGATGCATCCTTCTATTCAAATTGGGAAACCAGTATTTAAAGACCAACTGTATTATTGCGAACCCAATTATACCTTTCCATAGATTCACCTGATAGTTACCTGTCCATTTAAACTTTTTGCAGTTTATTTGTCCCATTGAACAAATACAACAGGTATTGGTTTCTGTTTAGTTTATTTACAGGGACCTTTAAATTTCTTCTAAGAAAAATCTATCAGTCATTGATTAATCTACCCGAGTAAAAAAAATTATCTGCTAAATTGATGGAAATAACATGTTTACTATTAATAAAAAAACTGCATATTATTTTGTGTTTATTCAACATTAATAATATTATTTTCAATCTGTTCAAAATAAATACTAATCTAATCATAAAAATTTTGTTTTTAAAAAAATAAGTATTGTTCCTGTCAAAAATTACATTTTTTAGTTTTTGTTTAGTTAAAGAATATTTTTAAGAAGGCCTAAATACATAAGCATCACCATTTTTAGGGGGTTTTTTTTCAATGTTTTTTTGAAATAGGAAGAATGTTGATTTTTTTCAGAAGTCAACTTTTATTAATGTTTAAATTAGTGTTTACATTCAACATCTTAAACAGATTGAAAATATAATAAATTCAAACTGATATGCAGTTTTTAATTAATAGTAAACATGTTATTTCCATCAATTAAGCAGATAAATTTGTTTACTTGGGTAGATTAATCAATGAGTGATAGATTTCTCTTAGAAGATATTTAAAGGTCAAAGTGAATGAACTATACAGAGAACAATACCTGTTGTATTTGTTCAATGGGACAATAGAACTGCCAAAAGTTTAAATGGACAGGTTACTATCAGGTGAATCTATGGAAAGGTACATGTACAATTGGGTTTGCAATAAGAGACTACTTTGCCTTCTCCCTTGAGTGGTCTCTTTATACAGGTTTGACTGTAATTGGGACTTGTAATGTATACAAAACAGACAAAATTTATTTCAAAATCATTACATGTTTGTAGAGATAAAAAAAATATATTTCATAATTAAAAACTTTTCTACCTCTAAAGCAACTGACTGGTTTATTACTGTTTCTTCTTTAAACAAGGTAAACAGATGGTTTAATACATCATTTAAATCATCACGTCTGTCTACATATCTACGTAACGCTAGGAGGAGCTGTTCTTCATTCTTACTTCCTGTTATCTATAATTAGAGCAGATGAAAAATTAATTCATGAACAAATAATCTTGTTTATTCAAGTTATTTTCTAATGACTATTAAACTTTTTTTAATGTTTAAATAAACAATTTATTCAATTTTTTAATTTTTTTTCGTGTATATAGTATATGTATTCAAAACAGCAACTTAAAACCTTTAAAGAAGACTAACAGTAAAAGATCTTTCTTTTGTCTGGCAAACTAACTTTCAAGCCTGAGTAAACTGATACAATTAACAAATAAAATTTGGGTCAAAATGCTAAAAATTTACTTTAACTTTTTTAATGGACATAATTACTTCACCTGTTTCGCAGGAATATTTTCTCTTCTGTAAGACTCAAAAGGACAGTTATATAGACCAAGAAATTCGAAATGTCGTCCTTCCAGTCCTGGTATGCAACATCTTTCTGAACTGAAAAACAAAACACATTCCATTAGTTAAAATCCATCATGGTTGTTGCATATAGCAGAGAGAAGCATCTCGTACTAACATTTCACAAAATCAGAATATTTTCTGTAACGCTATGGTGTGAAACTGATTTTTGACTTCTGCATTTGATAGAGAAAAAAAAACATTTATAAAGGGGCATAACTCTAGAATGGTAAAAGTGACGTTTTTAATTATAATTGCATAAATTTGATATTTGTTTTATAAAATTCAAACTTTGAATAACTGTTTTACAAATTATATGTTACTCCTACTAATAATTATTGATGAAATGTTGATATATCTGTCATGCTATGTATTGTTTTGAACATACATGTACAAATGTACTAGGATTGTCGGTCAAAATACTGGTTTTGTTGTTTTGAGAACAAATTTTAAACACTGTGTAATGTTTTATTTCTGAGGCCCCAGGTGTTAAGAGGAGAAAGCTGTAAACAGCATTGTGTGAGCTTTGATAGAATATACTTACTGTTATGTGTTATTATCTATGATAAACTTACTCTTTGCAGTCTCCTGCTCCTTTGGCCTCTAGTTTGAATGACCTTGGTGCTGTATCCCTGCCTGCTAGATTGGTAGCAGATATATCAAGGGATACAAGATGGGGTAGGTGAGATACCAGGGTTGTAAGTATTAGTTCTGGATTAAATGTAGAACTGTTTGGGTAGTTACACTGTGGTATACCAGCATCAGATGATATATCTAAATGCCTGAAAAGTATATAAAACTGCAAAGTATTTTTTTATATAGTAGATTTGTTAATAACAAGAATAAAGTATTTTAATTGTCTTTGGTATGTTACGTTTAATATCGATACAAAATTTACATAATTCATCATTACATAGAAATTCAAAATTTAAATCATAACTTTATGAACATCATCTCATTTTGCGCTTTAATCACAGCAAGTAGTTCTGTACTTGTAAATGTCATGAATGTAAGAGATGTCTAAGTTAGTTTACAGATAATCTAAATATTTTCTAATTAGACAAGAATCTGGTGTATTCAGTGTTATCCAAAGAGCCTTATATATGCATTGTACTGTGGTGTCTAAACATCATCAGCATAATAAAAAGTTTTATAAATGTAAATGTGGTGCTATAAAATAATTTAAGGAAAACTGTTCTATGTCAAATCACATGATGCACTTTGAAATTTCTTGGGAAACTGTGATTGTGTTTTATAGTCAGTTTTAATTTTGTCTTTTCCGCATAAAGATACATCTTTAATACTGTTTTCTTAAAGTAGATAAAAACAAAATCTTCATCTTTGCGTATTGTATATATGATCATCATAAAGTCAAGTACAGGGTTGCAATAAGCTAAGTCTTACCTCAGTTTAGTAATTCTGCATATACTTGTAACAAAGTCAGCATGTGATTGAAATTCTACACAGTTTAAATTTAACCAGACTAGATTTTGACATTGCATCATAGATTTAACAGCAGTGCTTGACAAGATACATCTAGAGAGATCCAAATGTGTCAGTTGTGAGAATAAATGCACAATTTCACATCCTGGTAGTAGACCTAAATCGTGTTCTCTCATATCACGTAGAACCAACCTCTGTAGATGTGGACATTCTAGTTTGATATGGGGTATTGTATCACCAGGTTGTAAGTCTAAAGCTTTGAAATGTTTCTTTAGAGCACTATCAACACTATCTTCTATACTCAGAGACAGTAATGAATGTCCAGCCTTGGAAGCACTGATTAAATTAAATATATCACATGAGAAGGAGCAGTTTACCAACTCCAGTTGTTTAAGTGGGTGATTCAGCACTAGTTCTATTAGATTACTTGGATACATGTTATGTAGCAGACTTTTTCTTAGGTATATTTTGCATAGTCTTGTGTTTTCAGTGTCAGCAAATATTCTTAACCATGGCAGATATGGTGCATTGCTGGTAAACAAGTTTGAAAGATCTCTGGATTTGTTTTCTGGTTGAGATTCTAATAAGTTTTTGAACAGCTTATCACACAGACTGGGAACCAGTAAACAAACTCCTGGTTTCAGTTCATATTGCAATTGTTGGTCATCTGTTTTCACAGCTAGAGTTTGCACATTGTTAACGCATGCTTGTACACACAGATCTTCCAGTGAGTCAGGCTCACTGATTGGCCAGTTGTTTGTCATTCTGTCAATTTCACTGATTTATCAGTTATTTGTCATTTTATGTCAGATTCACTCATTTGTCAGCTGTTTGTCATTCTGTATCAGCTTCACTGATTAGTTAGTTCAACTTAGTAATAATGTACAATGTATCAGCTTCACAGATTGGTTAGTTGTTCTTCATAGACAGGATTACATTCTGGTCCAGTCCTTTTCAGGTTCTATGGATCTAAAATTACCATCATTCTGAAAGATTGATAAAAAAAAAAGATTCACACATTTTGTCTATACATTCAATATCTTAGTCTAATAATGACAATTTATAGCAGGAGTGCAGAGCTCAGTTAAAGTTACGTATTGTGGTTAAAGAATCATGCATGTCATCCTTTCCTTCATGTATAATACATTTACATGACCATTTCTTTTAAAATAAAAGCTGTGTGGTATACGGTATACATGATATAGTATGATATATTCAAAGGAGTAAGAATTTTGTCAAAATGTAAAACAAAATAATTTCCAAAAGTATTAAAGAAGATACTAATACAATGTAGAACAAGCATTCTGTGAGTATTGCAATACATATATTCCCCTTTTGCTTAAAAATTCATTGTATTGGAACAAAATTTAAATACTTACTTGACCTCCATGTATAACTTATAATATTGTACAAGTACATATGTAATCTCTATTTATGACTAACAAGAATGTGCCCCCAGTACACGGATGCCCCATCCGCACTATCATTTTCTATGTTCAGTGGACCGTGAAAATGGGAGAAAATCTCTACTTTGGCATCAAAATTAGAAAGATCATATCATCACGATCATAGGGAACATGATATGTGTACTTTGTTTCAAGTTAATTGGACTTCAACTTCATCAAAAACTACCTCGACCAAAAACTTTAACCTGAAGCGGGACAGACGGACGAACAGACAGACGAATGAATGGACGAAAGAACGGATGCACAGACCAGAAAATATAATGCCCATACATGGTGCATAAAAATAGGGAGATGTGGAATGATTGCCAATTGTGACATGTACAACTATTAGTGAGACAAAAAATTATGGATGTAAGACACTGAAGGGGTTTGTACCATCTTCAACAAAGAGCAAAACCACAAACTTGTATATATATATAGTAATCAATAAAAATCCCCATAATGATAAAATGTTAAACATTTTTTACAAGAAAACCAACAATGAGTATGAGTAATGATAAAAAAGCTAATAAGATGCCCCTAAAAGCTTGATCGCTGACATGCTAAATCTAATGCCATTCAAATCAGGGTTTAAAATAGAGATTTTGTAGCTGCTAGTTTTCCTTTATTGTCCTCAGTAAAATTTAATATTATTTGTAGATCTGAATACATGTTTGTGGCATTTGATGATCATTTACAGTCTATACCTCGTATATATTACCTACATGTACATAAAATGTATCTACTTGTATTAAGTTTTTAAGATAAAAAAAAAACTTTCTGGATAAAACTGTGCTCCACTGATAAAGTTTGTAATATTATGGATCAAAACTAGGTTTAACAGTTTTTTTGTTTTTTTTACTCTTCATAACCATGATAACTGTCTTTTATAGTTTTTGCAAAAACTGAAAATACATTTTAAAAAAATCATCTGTCAGGGGCCATATATTGTAATAGCAAATTTAGTCTGGTAGTTAAATTTGTCCACCAGACTTTTTTTCTTCGGTGATCAAGTCTGTGAACATAATTGTACTAGGAATATATCTAAGTCTCTGGATAAATTTTCCTAGGAAAATAAGTCCACAGCTACATGTAGTAAAATAAGTCTAACTTTATTTTCATAGGAAATCTTTTATATATCCTTATTCCATGTATTCTCTTATTTTTCTCATGAAAAAAGTTGCTTCTAAAAATTTCTGAAGACATTCTTTAAACTAATTAATATTAAAATTAAGAAATGAACATCTGTAATTATGTACACCATAAACCATTTAATAAATTTTCCTAGGACACAAAGTTTTTTTTTTAATTGAAAAAAAAACACTCATAATTTTATAAAATAGTGAAATATTAATGCATAACTGCTAAACAATTAATAGAAATATTAATTCCATTGTTTACATGTAAATTAAATCTTTCATTACTAAATTTCCTATAAAAATAAAGGACATGGGTGTTTTTATCTAGGAATAATAAATCAAATATTTTATTGTCATATAAACTTTACAGTTTGTGACCAACATATACATGTATTAATACAATAAACACAATAAACATATATACATACATATTAAACATACAAAATATCAACAGCATTAAAATTTATAACAACAAACAAGTTGTTAAGAGTCCCCTGCCCTCAGTTCTAATGACTTTTTCAAGAAGGATCCTAACTTATTTGTTTGTAAAGGCGATGATGGATTTAGTAAATAATGAATTTTTTCTTCTTCATTTAAATTATTAAAGTTAATAATAATGCCATGGACATGAATTCCTAGGAAAGTTAGTTTAGTCACTATGTATCTACAATCTACATGTACATGTATTATTCATTTGTAGTTTCTGAAAAATAATGCAATAAGTGAGAAAAGTTAGTCTTTAAAGGGAAATAACTCCTATATGTATAAGGTGTTAATTGACAATTCTCTCAATAAAAAGTTTCTTCAAAAGTTGCAAAAAAGGAGTAAAATAAATATCTTCAAAGGGTAATAAAATCTATGTCAATTGACAATTTGTACATATCTGAGACTACTATATTAACTTTTTTTTAAAGTTTATGATAACAGCAACAAGATATCAGACAACAGACTCCAAATAGCAGCAAGAGCTAACAAAGCCTGTTTTAACAGCACAACATAAGAACTGTTAAAATTTAGTTAGAAAAACCTTTTTACCTATTCTGATTATTGTGCTGCACAAAAAAAACTAACTAACAGAAAAAAAATACTAAGTGCAATCAAAAACCTCAAGTTATGAAGGAAACAAATAATTTATATCGGGATAAACAAGTGAATTTTCACTGACTCCATCAAATGTCCTGTGAGGTCACGAATTTGTTAGGTGATACTAATATATAAAGAAATATATGTTACTCTGGTACGAGTGCATTTTGATTTTAATTGAAGCTGTTGGTGTACGACAGTCACTAAGTCAGACTTGTACTGTATCTGATTTTTTTGCGCATCAACAGAAACAAAAAAACATATAGGATACAGCGTCATCACATGAAATTTATATAATTCATTATTTATAGATGACAGTTGTAGATGGAATGTCTTTTATGCAATCATTACTAAGTCTAATACTTTACAAACCAATGTTTTTATTTACCTTTCTTGATTTCCAAAACCGGAAATATAATAACTACGTCAACTTCGGAGAACACTTGATAAATACCCGTCTTAAATATAGAGACTATTGCAGGTGAATTTCAGAAAAAAAATAAAACATTTGTTTTTTCATTAAAAAATTTATTTATTACTTTATTAGTGGTTACTTTATCATATGGTACAAAAATCCTTCAAATAAATCAATTCGTTTTGGCCCCAGATAAATTTGAAAATGTATGTTTCATTGAAAAAGCTCCAAATTATCTCCCTTTGGGGCAAAAATGCATTTTTTTGGCATTAAAATTGAAATACCTTTTTTAAATCATCGGTGACCTATATTTTTTATTATTATTTTCAAATAAGCTGTCTTTATACTAAACTATTGTCAAATTTTAGCGATTTCTGTAATTATTACCTCTTATTCTCCTATTAGCTCAACAGAAAAAAGTACTTTTACAAAAATGTACGCTTCTTTCGAAGGCAGATTGTGAGCGTAAATGAACGGTGACCCTATTTTTTTTATTTGATTTTTCTATTGAGTTTAAGTTAAAGTTCATTTGTAGAAAAATATAGCGAAATCCTATATTAAGAAAACAAATTGATTTAGACCCACGAGCCCCCTTAAATGATCTTAAATAGCTGAGATTTCGACGAAGCATCAAGGATTTGTAAGTACAAATCCTTAGAAGCATCGAAATATATATATTTATTGTTTCAAGTATAGTAAAAACGGAATTTTGAAATAATATTTCGTTACATTAGCAAGAAATTGTATATTTAAATATATAATTCCTTGATATAAGCAGTCAGTGCGATCCAAATTTGTCCAAATAAGATCATAAACATCGCTGTTCTACATGTATTAGTTCTTTGACCCGCAATTGAATAATTATTCAAACTCAATCGAATCCGCATTCATTCATGTAATTTTTAATAACATGAATTGAAATCAACTTGACTGAACAGACCTATAAATAGTCAATTGCACGTGCTCGATATCTATCTGTATTTATGTTTATATCTATTGTGTGAGCCATTGGCAGTCTCCGGAGGTAATCCTTAATGGCACCACAACATCATATACCTTTCAATGTTTTTTTTAAATATAAAACAATGTACATGCAAGTTAAAGATTGCCTTGCTCTATACAGATACTTTCGTTAACATTGTTGAAATTAGAATGGATAATTTACGTTTTTTGATTGAGTTAAGCCTTCCAGTTGATATTTTATCGTGCGTTTTTCTATGTTGTGATGTTATATACTATTGTTTAAGAAAAAGGGAGAAGGTTTAGTACCATTAAAACGTTTAATCCCGCTGCAAATGATTGCACCTATCCTAAGTCAGGAATCTGATGTACAGTAGTTGTCGTTGGTTTATGTAATTTATACGTGTTTCTCGTTTCTCGTTTTTTTTAGATATATAAGACCGTTGGTTTTCCCGTTTGAATGGTTTACACTAGTAATTTTTGGGGCCCTTTATAGCCTGTTGTTCGGTGTGAGTCAAGGTTCAGTGTTGAAGGCCGTACATTGATCTATAATGGTTTACTTTTATAAATTGTTATTTGGATGGAGTTGTCTCATTTGCACTCATACCACATCTTCCAATATCTATATAAAAGATGTTTAGGATAAAGGCCAATGCAACATCAACCACATAACAAAAAGAAAGATATAATACATGTTAAAACATCAAAAATAAGTACGACAGGATAAGCACTTTACTTTAAAATAACGCTATGATAAGTAACAAATAACACAAAGTAATAGACAAATTATTAATCAATAATATAAACGATGCTCTTTGAAACTGAAATCAAACGCTTATTATTTAACGTGATGGGGTGTTCTACTATGCCATCCTACAATGAATATCGGTTGCTGTATCACCAAACCATCGAATAACAAAAGAAAGCACACCTGCGGGTGTGTCATTTTCTCGCTGTGCTGAACACCCTTTGGCTGTCTTCTGTTCTATGGTTGGGTTGTTGTGTCTTTGACACGTTCCCCATTTCCATTCTCAATTTAACTTAAAAGTATCTACGAATTGATATTTTATAAGAAAAAAACACATACACCAGAAACAGTGATAAACACAACAATATAATTACAATCTTAAGCAAAATATATAAAGACAACTACTAAAGTTGGTTTTTGGAAATCAATGCCGTAGAAATGAAGGTAGAAGTGAAATACCCGGTGTTTTTTTTTTTAATTACTGCAAATGAAATCAGTAAAAATGTTGATCAGATATATAAGTGCTTATATTGCAGCTTATATTTACAACTCTCCACACGAGACCAAATCAAACAGAAGTTAACAACTGTAGGTCACCATACGGCCTACAACAATGAGCGAAACCCATACCGCATAGTCAGATATATAAAAGGTCCCGAAATGACAATGTTAAACAATTCAAACGAGAAAACTAGCGGCCTAATGTATGTACAAACAAGAGGCTGTCACAACGACAGCAAACCGGATTTATTTACATTTATTTGTGTCCTGGCAATATCACAAGAACCATTACTGATGAATGGTGAAAGTGAAAATCATCAATATCAAATTTGACCTCCATTTTGTCATCAGTATCAACATTTTGAAATAATAATATTTGAAAAGCTTAGATTGAATGGTTCATGTGTAAATGCAACAACGTGAATGGAAACGCCATTTTACGATCTTTCAAGAACCATAACTCCTGAACAGTAAAAGTAAAAATCTTCATTATGGAACTTGACCTCTATTTTGTTATCAGTAACAACATATTAAAATTTCAAAAGCTTTGGTTGAATGGTTCATGAGAAAATGCACGGACACGACGGGAAACACCATTTTTCAATCTTTCAAGAACCATAACTCCTGAATGGTAAAAGTCAAAATCGTCATTATTGAACTTGACCTCCATTCTGTCATCAGTAACAACATATTAAAATTTGGGAAGCTTTGGTAGAACAGTTCATGAGTAAATGCACGGACACGACTGAAAACTCCATTTTTTCAATCTTTCAAGAACCATAACTCCTGAACAGTAAAAGTCAAAATCGCCATTATTGAACTTGACCTCCGTATAGTTGTCAGTAATAACATATTAAAATTTTAAAAGTTTTGGTTGAACGGTTCATGAGTAAATGCACGGACAACATTTGATTGCCGCCTTTCAAGAACCATAACTCCTGAACGGTAAAAGTCAAAATCGCCATTATTGAACTTGACCTTCGTATAGTTGTCAGTAATAACATATTAAAATTTTAAAAGCTTTGGTTGAACGGTTCATGAGTTAATGCACGGACAACATTTGATTGCCGCCTTTCAAGAACCATAACTCCTGAATGGTAAAAGTCAAAATCGCCATTATTGAACTTGACCTTCGTATAGTTGTCAGTAATAACATATTAAAATTTTAAAAGCTTTGGTAGAACGGTTCATGAGTTAATGCACGGACAACATTTGATTGCCGCCCGCCCGCCCGACCGCCCGGCCGCCCGACCACCCGGCCGCCCGCCGTACATCCCCAAATCAATAACCGACATTTTTGTCACAAAAATCCGGTTAAAAATGAACGAAAAACAAATATCGGTATGTAACACCTAAACAAATGACAACCACTGATTTGCAGTCTCCTGACTTGGGACAGGCACATACTTAAAGAATGTGGCGGGGTTTAACATGTTTGTGGGATCCAACCCCCCCCCCCTTTTCCCTTTCCTAACCTGGGACAGTGGTGTAACAGTCCAACATAAGAACGAACTATAAAAATCAGTTGAAAAAGGCTGAACTCATCAGATGGACAAAAATACAAATACTACAAATACAAGTGGACGTGACCGGGTACTTGTACATCCCAAACACAAAAAGACACTAAGTACAGATTTGAGAGTACTGTTACGGACAGCTAGTTCAAGGCCACTAACAACTAATAAAAAAAAATCATGCATCTAAGACTATGGCCCTATTTCTACAAATGCCGTGATAGTTGTAATTAGTTATCAAAGGTACCAGGATTATAATTTGAAATTCTAAAATTGTTTGTATATACATTGAACGACTAATAAATGTAACATATGCAAATTTCTGACGTCAGACACGTGTTTGTAGATAGATATTTTTGTGTTCTGTTAAATTGTTCCTTTTAAAATTGTTACACGATGATGACTGCTGTACCCATATTTTGACTATTTTATTTATTATGTCTGTTTAGTTCACGTCTCATTGTAAATATAACGGAATTTGATGAGACTGTCATCAAAGTGAGAGGTTTAGCGCTTTAAAACCAGGTTTAATCCACCATTTTCTACATTTGAAAATGCCCGTACCAAGTCAGGAATATAACCATTCTTGTCCATTCGTTTTTGATGTGTTTTGTCATTTGATTTAGCCATATGATTATGGACTTTCCAATTAGATTTTCCTCTGAGTTCAGTACTTTTGGGATTTTACTTTTTAATACGCCAGACGCGCGTTTCGTCTACATAAGACTCATCAGTGACGCTCAGTTCAAAATAGTTATAAAGTCAAACAAGAACAAAGTTGAAGAGCATTAAAGAACAGAAAATCCTAAAAGTTTTGCCAAATACGGCTAAGGTAATCTATGCCTGGGATAAGAAAGTCGTTATTTTTTTAAAAATTCAAAGTTTTGTAAACAGGAAATCTATAAAATGACCATATAATTGATATTCATGTCAAGTGCTGACTACTGGGCTGGTGATACCCTCGCGGACGAAACGTCCACCAGCAGTGGCATCGACCCAGTGGTGTAAATAGTAATCAAATGTACCAGGATTATAATTTAATACGCCAGACGCATGTTTCGTCTACACAACACTCATATATTGCAGCTTATATTTACAACTCTCCACACGAGACCAAATCAAACAGAAGTTAACAACTGTAGGTCACCATACGGCCTACAACAATGAGCGAAACCCATACCGCATAGTCAGATATATAAAAGGTCCCGAAATGACAATGTTAAACAATTCAAACGAGAAAACTAGCGGCCTAATGTATGTACAAACAAGAGGCTGTCACAACGACAGCAAATCGGATTTATTTACATTTATTTGTGTCCTGGCAATATCACAAGAACCATTACTGATGAATGGTGAAAGTGAAAATCATCAATATCAAATTTGACCTCCATTTTGTCCACTCATCAGTGACGATCATTCAGTTCGAAATAGTTATAAAGCCAAACAAGTACAAAGTTGAAGAGCATTAAAGACCATAGGATCTCATATAACGAATGATATGATACAGGTGTTTTGTTTATCATAGTATACAAGCTATTTGTATGCCAAACTGTTCTATTGATTTCATAAATTTGTACTTTTAAGTTCTTAATTTGATGTGAACATCTTACATAAATACAAATACCCATATCAGAATCTGACAATATAATAAGTTCCCTATAGATATATGATATGGAAAATATTATATACATATTTGAAAAATTCGATGATTTTAGGTTGAGTTTCAACCGGGCAAATATTTTCAAACTTCAATAGGTCATAACTCTAGAAACCGCAACGACTAGAATATCCCACTTCATAAGCATACCTAACAATGTTCCAACTGTCATATGGATAATGATAAAACATAAAATTTGATTTGCGATGACAAGTAAGGTGCTAGACATAACAAAAGCTTACAGAGGCAAGCTTCAGGCATATTTCTAAAACCGACTGGAACATACTAGTAGTACCATAAAGCACATCTGCAAATCAAGATCTCACAATGCACCAATCTACATGTAGATACGATCAATCATGTAGGAGGAGTTGTGGTGACAAGGTCGGCTCTGAAAAGACTGAATATTCATAAGTGAAATGAGCATTGGGCACTTAAGTATCATTCTAGATAAACTCAACAGAATTATTAAACCTTCACAAGAAGATTTTTGCAAAGCATTATTAATTATTCTACAAAGTTCCAAGCTAATAAATGAAAAAACAACAACGAATAAGCAAAGTGTGTTTTTATTTATATTTTAATATACAGTAAACTTGAAAAGCGAATGTTCCTTGCGTTAAAAGTCAAATATTTAAATATTATTAAATTCGATACAATTTTGTTAGGCTATTTCATAAAAAGACGGATATCATAATCCGTTTCATTAGTTATAAGCATTTTCTAGGTTACGACTCGGTGGGTACTAGAAAAAGTCTTTTTGTAAGAGTGCTCCATGTACAGGGCATTTGTACATGCCTTTTTGTTTTGTCAGCAGAGCCTATCGCAAGGGCTGCTTTGACATCAATCATAATTTCTTCTATATGTGTCTTAGTATATTGTTCCCTGCACTTCTTTATACATTCATAGATAAACATAGATCCAAAATTCTTGTGTCGAAAAGCTTTATAACCTGAAAGTATATGACAAAAGAAGTAAAATTGTAAGAAAGTTATAACAAACATAGCGTTATGAGCTTTTTTTTAAAAAGCTCTGTATCCGTATTCAATCGATTTCCAAAATAGAAATAGCAGATGTACTCAAATACGCTTGAAGTTGAATATGCCAAAATAGCAACTTAAATGTGAATTAAACGAACCCACAAAACAATGTCCTTGTGCAACATACATTATAACCTTGTGTTTTTCAAAATGATTTAAGAAAAACTATCGACCCACATATCCCTAAGATGACATAATAGAGATTTAAGATTAATGATTTTTAATCTAATTTCCCGGTATAACAGGTCTGGAATATATAAGTTCACCCTTATAAATATCGTAGCGTTGGTGTTGCTTTTGCTTCGGATTTTGTTGTTGTATGTTGTTATATTTTGTTTTGTAATGTATGTTGTACATGGATATCCATTGGTTACATACTTGTTATATTCACATTTTTCGATTTTATTGCAGAGTAATAACGACAGAATATATAATTATAAAATAACATTGTACCTTCAGTAGTTGCATAAGCAATAAGAATGTCTGCATCAGTGGGTGCTGATATTCTCTCTAAAGTGTCATCTTCGTCATCGTCTGGCTGAACAAAAGTATCTTGGATTGATTTCCCTCTACAGCTTTGGATGAAGAACATTTTCGGCTTACCTATAAAAGCATGATACATATAGTTCTTATGTCTATAAACGCTTGATAGCGATTGTTCTGGTGGAATTAGTCCTTTGTTTATACTTATTTTTCTCTACCATAATTTCACTTTATATGCCCAATTGACTTTAACTATATGGATGATCTGTATCAGAACTGTACCAGTATTATAGAAATTGTCCGGGAATGAATTAAACCCAATATAAATAAAACATAAGCTACTGATTTATCAATACCCTCGGAGGGTGTAGTCCAATGGCAGTCTCATGTATTATTACTAAAATTAGGAGATATCGTAGTGTTTTCTTACTTACCTACAAAATTTGGTATCTTATCATTTTTAAACAATTCCATTATTTCATCCACAGAAATTGTTATCTTCTTTTTACCTTTATCAGCAGTTATGACTCCAAACTAATGTAAATAAAGGATATTGATATTACTTAACAGAGACGGTAACTTCTGATTTCATACATTTTTTCCTACGTTTCTTACGAAAAATGCTATTTCAGAGGTTACGAAAAAGGTAGAATATCCCAAGATGGTAACCAAACACCTACTGTCTAATAAATTAAGCTCTTGTTCTACTACACATTAAAATTCCGACTACGACAATTGGGACATATTTAACATATTTAAACAGCGGTAATGTTGCCTTTATTCATCATGCATTGTCGTAATGTTTTGTTTTTAACCGAAGTTCATTGTTAATTTCTAGATATAGGTCAAGATATTGAACATAATTGACATTATCTGTGCTATCCTGTTTCTCAAGTTTCATAGGATATTTCCGATTAACATTGCCATGGAACTTTGAATTATTCAGTTGATAGACATTTTTTAAATAGATGTAGGTAGTTGTGTACAAAAAGCTCATATATGACGTCCCTATGCTTAGAGTACTCAGACTAAGTTTATATTTTTATATCATTAAAACACATGATACGAGCTATCTTCTCATTTTTTTATTTCAGAATTCTTTTATTTTGTTTTCTAGTTGTATACACAATAATGTCTTCTCCGTGTATATTCTTTTCTTAATTTTACAATTTTACACAACTTATAGCTTAGTACAGATCTATGTGACCCATATGTTGTACGATATTTAAACAGCATGATACTACATTATTGTAAGTATAATTATATTTTTTTTTATATCAGACCCCTATCTACCTTAGACCAATGCTAGTCTCATTTGCCCATATACAAGTGTGCATTTTTATGCCAGTTAATAGACATGTTTATCAAGAAAAAAAAGTAAAAAATCATACCTGACTACCATGAGCCATTAGAAATACCATAAAACAATAATATGATTTATAATTCCTATTTAGATTGCTTGAAATATTTTCTAGAGTATCAACCAGCTCCGCTTTTGTTGGGTCTGCCACAACCAAATATTCAAATTTTAATATACCGCTCATTAATTCAATTATATTTTCTTCGTCTTTTTCTGCCCCTAAAAATACAAAAAAGTCTTTTGGTTAACATTTAGGGTTAAAAGAAATTGTCTGCTTGAAATCTCTTTTGAAAAACATAGTGGTTATTTCCATACATACAACGTCATATAATGCATATATAAAGTAGTACATAAGTCACTTCAATATAGCTGTGCAGCAAATTTAATGCCACATTACGAACAGTAGAGATAATTCTTTAGAACATTGTTTTAAAGATAGAAGACTGAACGCGAACACATATTTTGGCACTAGAAGGTTATTGTGTTGAATTGTGGTTATTCTATTGTTTGTTTTTCGCTTTGCATTACGGTGCGGAGCTTCTAGTTTCAGTCATGAAATAAATTAATTATCATAGATAAATTCTGATTGGTTGCTTTACGATGCGACTGAGATACATCAACAGCATTACAAACTTCATTGTAAATCAACAACAACATGCACACATATTACCTTAAATAATGACACAGCGAAGCAGTCCACAGCTTTTAAGAAAGCTCACACTTGTTCGATGTTTACTTTTAGGAATGGTGTTCCCTGTTTTTATTTCCTTTGCGTTTTTTGATCGTACTCTTTATATCTTTTTCTTTTTGTTAAAGATACTATTAAGATGTAGAAGTCAGTGGTAACTCAGACAAAGGACATAGAAATACCATGGGAAAGAATTACTGAATTGATTAATCATTGAAAAGGTTTGTCATAGCAAGTTATCATTTTATAAATGTTTGGAATTCATGCACACACATATTTAAAGTAAAATGAGAGTCTTCTGCCGTCTTTGATCGTGTTTTTAAAGGGTTTTTGATGAACATAGCATATGTTAAGGAAGCAATGCAATTAATATAAAATACTTTTTCATTTAAATTGAAACATATTATGTGATTTTAACCTATAATTA
Organism: Mytilus edulis; assembly: GCF_963676685.1. Taxonomy (NCBI): domain Eukaryota; kingdom Metazoa; phylum Mollusca; class Bivalvia; order Mytilida; family Mytilidae; genus Mytilus; species Mytilus edulis. The sequence continues at coordinate 7,788,424 of NC_092345.1, forward strand.
CGACTGTTTTTACAAATAAAGAATATAATTTATTAAGATCGTTTCTTTTTTTTTTCTGTTATACTTTTTCACTGTATAAATTAATCCTTGCAGACTGTGTAAATTGTTGTCTGTAGCTTCAAAATCGATCAACTATACATTAAATTGCATTTTTAGAATATAAAATGACATTAACTACATTTTTTAAACAACACAATATAAACTACATTTTTGGGAATAGCACAATTGTTTCTTAAAATAGCATGATAGAAACAACGCTTTTCTCAATGATTATAAATTTTGTATTTTTGTGTTAACCCCCATACTGACTTAACTTACAATCTCTATCTTTCCTAAAGTTTATTATAAGAACATAACCAGTCTGGTTTCCTATACATGCATATGATCCATCCACAGAAGCCATATCTGGAAAAAATAATATTTGAAAGACAACTAAACCAATAATATAGTCATCAAAATCGCAAGTCAGAAAAGGTAACAATATTTATGAATAGAAATAAAACGGTCCATCATATAGATGTAACAAGACATGTTCAGGGAAGCGTACGGTCAAAACGAAAAAAACCCAGTAGTATACCACTGTTCAAAAACAGACAATGCTATGTGACCAAAAAGTAATACACTTGTAAACCTATTTTGGTCTAAGACAGTCATTTTGATCTAATTTTTTCGTAAAAGGATGTGCTATAAATTATTAAATAATTTTCAGTCGTTCAGTGTAGTTAAGATTTATCCACTGCGGTAAAGTCAGTACTGTTCAAATAATTAGCTTGTAGTCAAGTGAGATATGTTAAGTCTTTTATCAGACTGTAAATATTTAATATTTACCTGTACATATGAAAAACATGCTAAATCGTCTGAAAGACTAATCATGATATAATGATGTATTGTTCAGACGTTACAGATTTTTCAAGATCAAAACAGCTGTTAAAGACTGAAATCATTTACTAGTGAAATGATGAAAAGTCAAATAAGTCCACAAAATACAAGTTCACAGAAAAGTACAGATTGAACAATACGAAACCTTACAAACAACTAAAGTTAAATGAGGTGATGAAAATAAACTGATCACAGATACCAGGATTAAATTTTGTATTTACGCCAGATATAACAGTTCTTGTCTTTATAATGGAACCTTATTATGCTAATGGTCGATAAGTCAATTTGAAGACTTTACAATCGATGAAAAATAAAGGCAACAGTAGTATACCGCTGTTCAAAACTCATAAATCCATGGACAAAAAACAAAATCGGGGTAAAACGTTTAACAAGATCAGTATATCTATTTTGAAACTTTCGATGTAAAGATTTTAACTTTACCATTTCAACCAAAGGTACCAACATGAGTTGTCCATTAGTCCCGTTGGTTGAAATAGTTCAACATTTAATTGTGTCAGATCCTTTTTGAAATAACCTAAGTGTTCGTTATTAATGTTAGTATTGTTTTCAATATACATATTCCTTCGTTCACAAATAAAACATACCTGAAAAGGGATAGAGTACATACAATTATTTCCCCATTCATTAATACTCATTATGAAATTATCTTCCTGTCATAAGATATACATGTATAAAAGAGAGGAAACCCAACGTATAAGTCGAAAATGAAGTGACAACGCCATGGCTAAAAATGAAAAATACCAATAGACACATTACAGAACAAAACAAAATAGAAAACTAAATACTGAGCAACACGCTTCCTAATAAAAAAATTTGTTGCTCCGGAAAGGTAAGCATATACATGTTTATAGGATCAGTTACCTTTGGCAGCAGATTCAAGAAGAATGGTACTTTTTCTAAGTGCTCGGGAAGCAGAATCTTGTTTTGCATCTTTCTTTGATTTTGCCCTTCCTACATGCTCTTCCTCTTTCACAGTACCATCATTTTCATGAGTAATTATCAATTTACAGACGAATTCATCCGCCTCTTTGTAAATTTCCTCATAGGTATGGTTTATCTGCAAAATTAAAAGATTGATACAAAGATTAATCAAATTATGCATTCAAGCAGTATGCAGTGGCGAATCCAGGGGGGGGGGGTCCCGGGGGTGCGCACCCCCCCTTTATTTTTGCCGATCAATGCATTTGTATCGGGACAGATGTTTTGCACCCCCCCCCCCTTTGCCCTGGGTGCCCTGGGTTAGCACCCCCCTTTCGAAAATTCCTGCATCCGCCCCTGGTATGTCCTTTGTATATTTAGTTCAGTTTTAAACTCCAATAATCAAGCTTTAGCCTTATAACTAGTGACATAGATTCGTTGACATGCATCTATTTTCTAACATCTTTCCCTAATCAACGATCGTAGTTATCCTCTCATATTTGATGTGTTTCCCTCAGTTTTAGTTTGTAACCCGAATTTGTTTGTTTTTTCTCAAGCGACTTAATTAGATCTACGGTGTAACTATTTGACACAAACTAATAACTTAAAGGGAAATCGTGTCTTGATACTTTCGTTCTTCAAATTAATAAAACAAATATTTAATTTTAGGTAAAGATTGCATGAAATGCAATAAAAACCTTATTGGACTGACTTGATATCTAAATCTTTCAAGACTAACACTACCTTTTTTGCTATACAACATATAGTGCATTGATAATAACATTCTATACATCCTATCCATGAAGTTTTCCAGTAATTTATCAATGTAATATATGCTCAGATATTCAAGGCACAAAATGATGATACACTTATCAAGAAAATTACATAACTTTTGCAAGGTGCAAGAATCTATAAATATAAATGAAGTTATTGATGAAGCTATCTTCCGTTGTCTAGAATTGCTGTTTAATCAACTAAAACCAATGCAATATTTAATTTCACTCCTTTTCGCTGATAAATTGAAGCAATCTTTACCCTCAGTGCATACAAGCACTTTGATTACCTTTCTGTTTCTAAAAATGATAAACACGTTTATCGATACATAAATGATAAAAAAAAATATCAGAGAAATGGAAGACAATACATTACAGATGCAATATCATTTAAATGATAAAATGTTTGTTCTTTTAATATATACTGACCTGATTTAAAAGTTCTTACCTGCATGTTATTTTGACAAAATTCGGTTAATTTAGAAACTGGTGTTTTATCAATATATGTTGTTTTGCTATGATATTTTGTATTCATTAAGGCATCATTACAGGCATTATCTCTTGCGGATTTCTTAGTTGCCCCACATCCAGAGTATTCTTCATCTTCAAGGATAAGCTTGGCAACAAATTCATCTTCTTGTAGATTGATGTCATACTGCATCTGAACAGTTATAAGAATCAATATATGGAATTCAACCAAATGTATAATTGTTAAAAAGCTATAATTTTTTGCAAAAAGAGATATGATTGTGCACCTCTGAAAAATTCATATAATTAGATATATTGTTCGATGATTGTGTCAAATTTCTAAACGTCGATTGCTTCTTAAAACAGTGATTGCATGAAAGCTTGTATTTTCTCGACACAAAATAAGTAACACGAGACAGTTATGTTCTCTTTCCCTTTTCGAAATGAAAATAACGTTTATAAATGTCGTGCCTTCGAAGAGTTTTCTACATTCAAATTAACGCTGAAACCTAACCATTGAAAGCACAGGATGTACAACTAGCTAAATATGTAAACGGCTATCATAAAACAGAATTTAACTAAATAGAATAGCCTATTTAATTCAATTTCTACTTTACTTGAGTGTTGGAAGCTTATATTTTAGATAATGTCTAAACCTACCAATGGATAATTTAAGATAAGCATGTCATCAATCATGTCAATACCTAAGTACTGAATACTGAGAAAATGAAATAACTGTTTCAAAATTAATAAGTATTTTCATGAGTGCATGACGGGTGCAACTAGCTTAAAGAGCAGCAACAGTGTGAACCTGACCTGTCGCCTTTAATCAAATCCAGTGTACATCGATAATCATATGTTTTTTTATGCTTTAATTATTTCCTTTTTTGTACTTCAGACAACTTAATTGAATGATCAATCTTAAAATGTAAAATTACTGAAGTAAGTTATTTGTAGTAGATTGTAACGTCGAATTATGGTTATTTAGATGTATAATTGTCGATATCATGAAATTGTAATTCCTAGAAAAAGAAAAAAATACAAGAATCTGCTGCAGAAATAAAATATAAAATTGAGAATGGAAATGGGGAATGTGTCAAAGAGACAACAACCCGATAGAACAGACAACAGCAGAAGGTCACCAACAGGTCTTCAATGCATCCGGAAGCTGGCCCCTAAACACATATATATATTAGTTCATGTAATCCATGGAAACATGCAATCCAGCGGGAATGTGATTTACATCTTCAACGCTTCGGGACATATACAATCAATAGCAAGATCACCAAATAATGAACTCTGAGGGAAATTAAAAACTGGAAGCCGTTAGTTAAATGGCAAAATCAAAAGCTCAAACATAGCAAACGAATTGATAGGACATAATCTAAACAGCCAAAACTTTTGAGTCAAAATATAACATTCACACTTGCTTTTGATATGTAATCTTGTAAACATCCCTTGTTATTATTCGACGAAATGAAGCACTATTTACGTTTTACTCTCAATTACAGTTTTCAATAAAATAATTCGTATTTAATTAAATTCCACGATTTGCTTAGTTTTATTTACCTTTAAGCCATTTTTCGCAACAAGTTCCTCTAGTTGTTTGTAAGGTCCTTTCGGTGATTTAGTTAAAACTGTTGCTTTATCTGCCATCTGCATAAAATAAACACAAAGTGACATTGTTGGAAGCTCGCGGCTGCACAAAAGAACTTATAAACAAGGTTATCAATGAGCCTGTTTGGAGTTGATTCTAATTATGAATTATACTGAATGTAGAGTTTCTATTTAGTGTTTAGTTGACGGTTTTAGTCTGTTCGTGGTTTTCCCCTATATTTCATTTGTGAACTTTACATTATTGTCTGGCAGCATTCTCACAGTACCTGTATCACCAAGTTGTGAAGATCTTATATGTCTTTTCATATAATAATTTACTTGATAAGGCGACGCTGCTTAAAACTCAGCTACTATGCTACTAAACCAAGGGTTCTTCATGATAAAGTTGAAGTCGTATATAGGATATTTTATGAAAGTCGTCAAGGATCAGTAAACTACAATTTTGATGAATAATTAGTATATTCCAGGGGCACAAGTCCATCTTTCCTTTTTCTATTTAATTACACGACTTGTTTTACTTAACATGCAAAGAACAATAGGTTCCCCTTTTTGAAACAGGAAATGCTAGTCATTTTTCTTATGAAGCACATAATTTCGATGGGGTTCCGCTGTTGTGTCATTTTAAAATTGCTATTTTATGTTTTTTATCCTATTGTTTATTTTGGTTTTTTATGACATATATTGACAATTGGAACATAAAAAGAATTCACAAATAATTCATCTCACGTTAACTTTGGCTTTGAGAGTTGTTAATTTTGTCCAGAAATTATTTCTGAATTTGGGAACAGAAAATTCAAGCATGGTTATTTTATCATTTGTATCTGATTCAGTATCGACGCAACCACGATAATGATGTCCTCAGGGACCTACATTCCACCAGCAGTGGTACCAACCCTCTTCTACTGTGAGAAAATAAAACTTTAAATTTGGTTTGAAAAGTGTAGGAACCGGTTGTGACAGACAGGGATTATAATAAAACATTCTTTATTCAGCATTTGACAATGCAAAAATGGGCGAATACTCCATCAACTATTAAAGGAGTGTTTACATTATTGATACATTATATAAAAAAAAGTTGAAATATGGTACATTTAGAACAGGCATATCAGTGGACATTTTCTTAGTTCATGCATTCTTATTTAAAATTTTAGTAGTTTGAAGGCTTGAAACAACATGGAATGTAAACTTTAACCGAGACTTTAACATACATAATGATATATTTTAAGGACTAATATCTCAACGGTATTATTTGGCAGATTCATTTTAATACTTTGTAAATTTTAATTCTATTGGACAAAAATGGACTTCCCATACCTTATCTATCAACAAAGATGTGGTTGACTGTATAAAGTAAGTCATTAATAGATTTCCAGAAGTCTTATTCGACGGCGAAATAGATAAAATCTATTTATAGAAAAGGTATTTTCCTTGATACAATTCTGATTCCATGTTAAAAATATCACTGATAATGATGTATAAATATTTTACTTGATCTGTGACTGATACGTGAATCTTTTTATCCTTGGTATGATAAAACAAATGGAGTGTATTAATTAGTGTTATAAGAATCACATAAAATGATGTACTCGTCAGGTGAATATAAGTGTTAAGAGATGCACACACAATGAAAAAGTCCTTTTTGAAACATGAATGTATTAACCATAGTATCATGAGTATCTTATAACATGTATAATAAAATGTGTGTATCAATTGAGGAAAAATATACATACCTCTGTACAATACCATTTAAACTTTTACAAGTTAAAATCTTCCGGTCAATAAAATATTGATCCGAAATTTTCTAAAATTATATGACTGCTTCCTCTTCCGGTTTATAACGTTTATTAATGTTTGTAAAATTTTGTGGTGTATGACAGATCATGACAATATATAAAAAATATAAACTTCAAGCATTTGATCATAAATAATTTTAAATAGTTACTTCAACTTATAAGGATTACGATGTTAATTAATACTCAACGCTGAAAGCGAAAACTTCTGTCAGAACGGTCAGAATAAAATTCCGAAGTTTAAAAAAGAGTCATAAAATTGTATTTAATTTTTATTTCATGAAATCAAGGTTCATTAACAAGGATGCGCTCCTGGCACCAAAACTACTGCTCTAGCAGAAATATAGTTACAAACGAACTGGTGAACCGATACAATAAGAGTGTTAAGTGCAGGGGCGGATCCAGCCATTTTGAAAAGGAGGGTTCTAAACCAGAACAAAGGGGGGGTCCAATTACATGTCCCCATTCAAATGCATTGATCGTCCAAAAAAGGGGGGTTCCAACCCCCGGAACCCCCCCTCTGGATCCGCGCCTGAAGTGAGGGGGTGTCTGTGGTAACTAGCGGTTTGCTTTCAGATTTCTTAGATCTGAGGATTATGGTTTCGTCCTATTCCCAATTGTTACATTTTTTAGTATTGATTGACATGCATAGCAGAAAATGTTTAACCTCTCGACGTATCTTGTCTGTGTCCTTTACAAGTGTGTGCGATAACCTCGGTTTTTGTTTTTAACATTGTTTATATCTTAAAATTGAGAAAGGAAATGGGGAATGTGTCAAATTTACTTATTAAATTTGAATTTCGGTAAACCAATGCAGCCTTATTTTCATGTAAACAAAACCTCTTTAAGGAAAAACAAATCTACAGCAGCCATCATATAAAAACTATAAGACTTAGTTCTTTTTACTTTCGACAAAAAAGATATTATAAATTAACTGTTTACAAAACTTAAACTTTTTGAACACTAAGGCTTTTCTACCTCAGGTATAGATTATCTTAACCCAAATTGGCAAAACTTTTAGGAATTTTTGGTCCTCAATGCTCTTCAACTTCGTACTTTATTTGGCCTATTTTTATTTTTTTTATTCGAGGGCCACTGATGAGTCTTTTGTATACAAAACGAGCATCTGGCGCAAATAAAACATTTCAATTCTGGTATCAATGATAAGTGCATTTAAATCAAAATGAAAGCAAATTATCCTCTACCGCTCATTTAAACATCAATAATAGCTAGCTTCAACAGACAGATTTCTTTATAAAAGGGAACAATATGAACCTGGCATGGCCTTATTTGTTGTCACTACATTTTACATTAACAGTCACTGAAGAATCTATGATGAGCTCGTTAAGGAAAATGACATTGGAGATAGATCTCTTTTTCAACAGATTTGATTTATAAACTGATTGAATTAAAACACAAAACTAGATTACTTAAATCAATTCTCATTTTCTACTTTGCTGACGTGAAATTGTCTAGCAATTTTAAAATTGTTTGCATAAACATTGAACAACAAATAATGTGACGTATAAAGTTTTCTGCCGTCAGACACACGAAGCAATAAATGTGTTTGTAAACAGATGTTTTGTGTTCTGTTGAATTGCTCTTTTTAAAGTTGTTACACGATGATGACTGCTGTACCCATAGTTTGACTATTTTATTTATTGTGTCTGTTTAGTTCACGTATCATTGTAAATATAACGGAATTTGATGAGACTGTCAACAAAGTGAGAGGTTTCGCGCTTTAAACCAGGTTTAATCCACCATTTTCAACATTTGAAAATGCCTGTACCAAGTCAGGAATATGACATTTCTTGTCCATTCGTTTTTTATGTGTTTTGTGATTTGATTTTGCCATGTGATTAGGGACTTTCCGATTTGATTTTCCTCTGAGTTTAGTATTTTTATGATTTTTTTTCTCACATTTACCTACCTGCAATATTCTTACTGTCTGATTGAGATATTTTTTGCCCAGTCCCGGCAATATTGAGATGCAATATATTTTTACTTTTATAAGTATGGGAAGGGATTAAAAAGAATTCACGTAGAGAAAACTTTTTTTAAAAATCATTCATGGATTTCAAATATCGCTTAAGAGTTTTAGTTGTAAAACAAAACTATTTGATTCATATGAAATCACTCGAAAAACTGACATTATCAAGACATTTTGATTTTTTAAACAACAAATTTGTTACGGTTTTGTCGATATGTTTTTCATCATTTATATTTTATTTGCAATAAGTACAAAATATGTAAAAAGCAAATTGTTTCGACGTTATTATTTCATCTAGTGATAAATTACATCGATAAAGTAAAATGAATTTACCATTTTACAATTCAAATTATCATAATCTTATTATGTAACGTATTTGAAATACGAGTAAAATGCAACAACGTTAACTTCTCGTTGCTGCTTCTTGTTGCTCTTTTGTTAGGCTTGGACGACTAGTTTGGGATTGACTTGGATGCACAAAACCCATCTGTGAAAGATCAAGAGAGTAGTTCTCACATTCCTTTATAGCAGCATCTGGAACCTGTAGGTAGATTGGTGTAGATGTTATTAAAAGGAAAACTATGTCGCATATAATCAAATTCATGGAAATTAAGTAATACAAATATTTCCGTATTCCATTACTGTATACCTTACAAGAAAATTATTTTCATTTACCCGTGTACATTATTTTATTTGTCACTCAGCATTTTGTCCAAGGTTATGGCTGTCTTTCTGATATTGTTCAACATCTCAGCCCTTATTTTAATGATTTTGTATTTATAGTATCTTGCATAGATAAAATATATTCGTTCAGTACAAGTTCACTTTTGTTAATATGTCTTTTTTAATTGAATTTGGTGATTCAATTGATATTTTATTGTGTGTCTGACTATGTTGTGATATATATACACTATTTTATCAGATTAGGGTGAAAGTTGTTACCCGCTGCATTTGTTTGGACCTGTCCTAAGTCAGAAGCCTGGTGATCGGTAGTTGTCGTTTGTTGGTGTGATTCATAAGTGCTTCTCGTTTCTCATTTTTTTATATAGATTAAACCTTTGGTTTTCCTGTTTGAATGTTTTTTACTAGTCCTTTTTGGGGCCCTTTATAGTTTACTGTTCGGTGTGAGCCAAGGCTCCGTGTTAAAGACCTACTTTGAACTTATTGGCACTCACACTACAAACCAATAAAGTCTGAAATGGCCTATTTCTATACTCGACTGTACTGATTTTAACTCGACTAGTCTGAATTGGTCTGAATCGTGTTAAAGACCTACTTTGAACTTATTGGCACTGATCATAACACATCTTCTTATATCTATATACCTATCACATTATTGAATAGTAATGCAACACCACTGAAGATATGAATGAATTTGGTCAAGTAAAATAAATGTCATTGTTACAGACAATGAAATTATTATTTTCGTATTGAGCTACATGTATATCTGAGATTGCCAATAAACATGTGTTTAGTTGAACAAGCACTTTTGTCAAACATAACGTTGGCGTAAATGAGTCGGTCAAATATTATAAGTTCCAGCATAAATGATATATCCTCCCACTTGGTGCGTTGAGCAACCACCCGAAGTTTACAATTCTTTTATTTTTCTGAGTTGTATTTTGTTAAACATTAATTTGTCGTCAGTTTTCTATACATAATGTGTTTATGCTTTGTCTTTGAAGAAAACTTTTTTAGTTTTCAAATACGGTATTAAAACAAAATTCATAAACCACTACCAAAACCAAATACTGAGTTCGACAAACCCAATCTAAAACTGAAATGATTTAAAGTACTTCGGAATAGTAGGCAAATTGTTTAGACATTTTATGTGAACACTGTTTAATAGACATTTAGCCAATATGTCATTTTGTTAAGTAACTTCATTTTACACTAGTACTACCTTAGTCAGTGGTGTGTAACATGGATGATGATGCTCCTTGGTTGGATTGTTTGACTTTGTATTGAAAGCCGTCAGGAGAGCCCATCTTCTGTTTGGACTACTGTTCTGACCACTTGTATGCATCATATTGGAGTGAAAAAATAAAGCATCTCCTAATAACGAAATGAATACATTAGAGTTCACATTGTTAAAATTTTTCCTATTTATTCATGATTTAAAACCATGATCAGTTCGAGAACACATTTCGAAACATATAGACTTCATTAACGATTATTTGTGTTGACTAGTAAATTTTCAATGACGTTTAACCAATATCTTCCTACATTTAACTTCAAGATATTATGTCATTGTGTGATTACTGTTAAAGATCCAATGGTATTTTGTTAATGTAATAATCGATTTACGCATGTTATATAAATAATAAGATGGTGCCACTAAACATATAATATTATTCACCATGACTACGTATCTTTCCAAAGGATTCGAGTTCAAAGTGATTTTTGATAATTAATCTTTATTTTTATACACGTTGTATGTTAAACACGGAGCACCTGAGATCAACACCAGTTTTTGGTGGGGTTCTTGGTGCTTAGTCTGTAGTTTTCTATGTTGTGTCTTCTGTACTAGTATTTAAAAAAGAAGATGTGGTATGATTGCCAATGAGACAACTATCCACAAAAGACCAAAATAACACAGATATTAACAACAATAGGTCACCGTACGGCCTTCAACAATGAGCAAAGCCCATACCGCATAGTGAGCTATAAAAGGCCCCGATAAGACAATGTAAAACAATTCAAACAAGAAAACTAACGGCCTTATTTATGTAAAAAAATGAACGAAAAACAAATATGTAACACATAAACAAACGACAACCACTGAATTACAGGCTCCTGACTTGGAACAGGCATATACATAAATAATGTGGCGGGGTTAAACATGTTAGCGGGATCCCAACCCTCCCCCTAACCTGGGACAGTGGTATAACAGTACAACATAAGAACGAACTATAAAAATCAGTTGAAAAAGGCTTAACTCATCAGATGGACAAAAATACAGTGGACGTGGCCTGGTACTTATACATCCCGACACAAAAAGACACAATGAACAGATCTGAGAGTACTCGCAGTTATCTGACAGCAAGTTCAAAGCCACTAACAACTAATAAAAAAAAAGCATGCAACTAAGACTAAACTATCAATCCGTACACATCCAACATCCAATGGATTTAGTGTAAAGACGTCATAAACAGCCAGAGAAAAACATAAGCTTGTGCAATGCCAAGTTACAGGTATCGACAGATTGTAGTTCCATGAATATGTATATTTAGTTAACTTTTAATTTACTGATAACAAAATCAATATTTATACCAATAAAAACAATATTCAATTATCTTATTACAGTATTGAATAGGTCACCTTTTAGAATAAGTTTACATGGATCATTTCTAAATTTCCGGGCACGGTTAACAACATTTCCGTAAAAATAAGGATTTGTCCGTTTTTCTTCTTATTTTTAGCCATGGCGTTTTCAGTTTATTCTCAATCAATGAGTTTGACTGTCCCTCTGGTATCTTTCGTCCCTATTTTTGAAGAACATTCTTTCTTTCAGTCTCTTTTGTGCAACTGTGTTCACGTTGTCCTTCAGTCATCATTAGTTTTGAATGCCTCCTTAATATCATACCCCTTGACATATATTAAGTCTTTTGTGATTAAGATTGTGTTTGTTTGTATAGTTCACACATATTGTCAATATGGTAGCATTTTGTGATACTTATACAATTGCGAGGTTAGCTAGTTTTAATGCCAGTTAAATCCACGATAATTAAATGTACCAAGTCATGAATATGACAGTTGATTTTTTGCATCACATAAGACATAATACTGGTCGTAAGCAAATGCCATATCATATTAACTGAGTATTAAGTAATCGAACCTGGATTCATTTCACACCATACGAGCTGACAACGTTCTTTTATCTGTTCAACTCTTTTAATGTCTGGTATCGCTTGTTGTCCGTGCATCAATTCATGATCGAGTCTGCCACATGTGTGCGAACCTTCCAATATCTTTAAGGTAGCAAATTGTCATATTCAATATTATGAACTAGCAATATAAGATATAAAAAAATAAAACGAAAAAATTATAAGAAATTCACAATGAAGGTTTTTTTTTTTTTTTAAATCGAAGTAACAATAGTCAAATGTCAATAAATTAAATGTTTCTAATTTATTCACTTGAGTGGATGTATATGAAAAATAAATTCTTATTTTACCTGCAGGCAACCATTTCCTTTTGTGCATTTATCAAGAGCAATAAAAACAGTCATCATATTAGGTAGCAGGCAGCCATTCTTATACCAATAGCTAAAATATGAAAATAACATAATCATCGTTTGCGTGTTAAGCTAGGAAGGGTTGCTTGACTTTTCGCTGTACATTATGAACTTCGTTTTATAATGCTACTGTGCAGATAGATGGGTGTTATTTTCCCTATGTCGGCTTACATTTTATCATTTGGGATTTATACTCATAAAGTTTGTTTCCTTGTATGAAACCTGTTCGGGATAAGTTTTCCTCTCGATGCGTGCAAATGTTAGCATCTAAAGGATGTACTTAGGTGAGGTTTTCGAATTTGTGTCAAATGTTCGGACTCCTTGGTTTTTTTTCAATACAATACAATGTAAAATATTTTGCCCCATAACACCTATTTATAATTTTACAAGACTTAATACATGTAGGTCATAAAGAGTCATTTGCCAAAATTATTGCAGATTTTTTTTTCTTATGATTTGAGAACCAAATAAAACCAATGCAAAAAAAAGGTAAAAGTCCGAGTCAGCTTTTTCCCGCCATATTTTAAAAACCCAAAATCTCGAAAATGAGCGCCATTACCTATTATTATTATTTTTAGCTTATTTTGTTCCTTTATTAATGCTCTTCTGACTTATAGTATTAATTTAAAATTCCTGATTTTTTTGATTTCACAAACCCTCACCTAAGTACATCCTTAAATTATGATATAGTTTTTATAGTGAGAGGTTTAGCTAGCTATAAAACCAGGTTCAATCCACCATTTTCTACATTTGAAAATGCCTGTACCAAGTCAGGAATATGACAGTTCTTGTCCATTCGTTTTTGATGCGTTTTGTTATTTGATTTTGCCATGTGATTATGGACTTTCCGAATTGATTTTCCTCTGAGTTCAGTATTTTTGTGATTTTACTTTTTATTGGACTTATCAAAATATGTTATGCGTTATTTGGTTCGTTATTGAATGACCAAAGGTCAGACAAGGTCAATCGGCTCTAAAATTATTAAACCTAGGAAAATGCCTGTACCAAGTCATGAATATGACAGTTGTTTGATATGTTTGGGCTTTTGATTTTACCATTTGATTAGGAACATTCCTTTTTGAATTCAGTACTTTTGTGATTTACCTTTTCAATTGTATAGCGATGGTATCATATCTTACATAATCATAGTGGATCAGGGTCTGTTTTTTATTCCAGAGTACATATACTCACCCCTTAATTTTAGTATATTTTGAGTTGCTCTCTTTTTAAAATTCTATGTAGTGATTTGTGGACTTATTTTGTCGTTTTTGTTCTCCTTTCAGGTTTGGTCATTTCGTCGTGTTATCGATTTATCTCAACTTATATGTTTTGAATGTCTTCTTGATATTGTGACAAATCTGGACTTATTATTGTTATTATTTAACGTATTATTTATTGTATATGACATATATTTATTTGAATATTGCCGGGTGGTCAACTTCTCGGGTGTGCACAAACACTGGTAAATGCATTGACTTTCATACTCATGATTTAAACTATTTGTACTTTGCAAGTGATAAGGGCCAGTTTTATATGTATATCTTGGTAATGTTTACCTATGAAATACTTTGATTATCCCGTCATAGTGATTTATTTTGACAAATATCGTCGTGAGATTCAACTTGTTTACATCTGCCATGACACCGTTCTGTACTTTCACTTTGCGATCTCATATTATTATTTGTTTAAGTTAACACTTTATCAATGCAGATAAATTGCGTATTTATTATGTTTGTGCCTCCCTTTTCATTAACATTGTCTTTATTTATGATAGAACAGGGTTTTCATTGATCTCATCTAAGCATTATATCTAATGCGTAAGGTTATGCAAATTACACCCAAGTTCATACGCCGTACCGAGAAAGGAATTTAATGTCCGTTTAAAAATAGCATTATGTAGAAATGTCCTTTTGGTTTTATTTGCTTTTAAATATAATTCGGACAAGAAGGACAAAATGAGGACAACTCAATAACGAGTCTTTATTTAATAATAACGAAATCTGATTGTCTTCTTGAACGTTTCAAGCCAAAAGACGTAAGAAACGTTGCTTTTGATTGGACGATTAGATGTTTACTCTAACGTCATAGTAAGTGCCAAAAGACATAAATAGGAGCCTGTAGACAGACATGTCATTCTGAATCAATCTCTTGAACCGTCAACTACCTTTTATATTGACCACCCGATTTATAATTGCTTTATCTGTTGAATGATGAATGTGTATTTGATGTCTATTATATTGAAAGAAGAAGTCAAAATACTGTTGAAATAAATATCATTGTTATGTTTATTACAAATCTGTTTCTTCACACTGCCGTTGATTCCACTCCTCCTGAATGATGATTAAACAGTTTATAGTAACCCTAGGTTTGTTACAGTTTGGTGTCAGAAGTGGGATGACAAAAATAATTGTCATCCGGTGATCGAATACCTCGCCTGTGATTGTTAAGTTTGATTATAATATTAAATTTTCAACGATTTTAGTGAACTGGTAATAATTTTCAATGTCTGACGAATCTGATTCAGAAATCGAGTTGAATATGGATAAACGTGAAACGGTCGAGAAAAATAATGAAGACTCTGCATTAAATACAATAAAACAAGGTCAAGGTGATATGGAAAGTGAATTCAATGACAACGTACGAGACAATATGGTTAGACAGAGAAATACAGTAGAGATGGAAAGGAATTTTGAAGGTGAACCAGGTGTTTCGTATTTTGAAAATAATAGCGGTCATGAAAGAAAATGGGGAAATGCACCACGATTTTGCCGTGAACAGTTGCCGATTGCTGGACATCATGCTACAATTCGCCCAGATGCTTATAGTGGATCGGATTGGGAAGAATATTTTTCGCATTTTCAAGATTGTGCAGAACTAGGCAGATGGAGCATGGAGGATAGAGTGTTGACACTTGCTGCAAGTTTAAAGGGCCCTGCACGAACTTTTTATATGAGCCTTCCTTCCCATGAACGCCGACCTTATAGTATACTTGTGCAACGCTTAGAAGAAAGATTCGGAAGTGCCCGTCAACAAAACAGATGGTTATCTCGTTTTGAAATGAGAAAGCGAAATTCTGGTGAAACAGTTGCTGCTCTCGGTGATGACCTCCGCCAGATGGTACAAAAAGCTTATTGTAATTTAGATTCATTGGCACAAGAAGTGTTGGCGCTCAATCAGTTATACAAGTCGATTCCTATAGAAATGAAATGTCGATGTGTAGATCGAGAATGTAAAACGGTCGCTGACGCTGTAGATATAATTGAAAGATATGAGGCTCTTTTAGGGGAGTCAAGTCAAAAGAAAACTAGTGTCCGCTTTGCTTCTTGTGAAAATTATAGTGAAAATAGATTAGATATGGAATGGCAAAATAATGGTGACCAAAATGTCAGATTAATTTCCCAACAGCCAAATAATGACAGAACCATTCAAATGCTTTTAAGTAGAATGGATAAGTTAGAAAATCAGATTCGGAATACGAACAACCGATCCAACTTTAGATTTTGCCACAAAAATTACCAAAATGGGGGCAATACACAGAATCAAAGGACCTGCTTCCTTTGTGACTCGCCTGATCATTTTTATAGACAATGTTCTATGTCTAATGGTCATGAATTTAGGGAGAATAAACACCCGAATTCACAGAATTTTAGAAATTTCAGACCAAATACAACTATGGAAACGGTTCAGGGAGACAACCTTCCGTTTATTCAATAGGTCGGGAGTTGACGGTTACAGAAATCGTATTTTGTGTTAATTAAATGATTTTAAATGTGTTGGAAATGAAATTCAGACTCAAATTATAAATAGCAGAATAAATCAAATAGGGGGTCAAACAAAATAATAGATAATGGATTTTATATGCATGGTTCCGTTTATGGACAAACATAAGAGAACTTTGGCAAAATATGTTTTATGAAAATAATGTGATTATTTGTGATATTACCTTGATAAAATTTTAAAACAAGATTTATTATCTAAATTCGTGCAGTATCAGTAAATTACGGAATATTGATGTGACAAAGAAAGCAGGAAAAGTATTTCACATAGATAGACTCGCAGAATATAATGGAAATGATATCACAAAATGATTTAAAGTGATAAAAGAAAGTGTCTCATAATCTAGCAAGAAGTGAAGTTAAAACCAAAGAAGAGGACAAGACGCCATTCAAAATTTATTGTGCTTATGTGTTTAAATGTGTATCACTCGTTATTTTTATTTTTTTATGAATAAGATTATTCATGTGTTGAGATATAGTGTATATGAAGAAGTATTGGTGCAGTGTTGTGAATGCATCCAGTTGTTATATGATATTTCTAGAAACGTAGCCCAGATTTGCCTATAGGGACTGATCACCCCAGAGTTGGTTGAAAAGAGGGGGTTTTCTAGAAAATTTGGTGGAATATTGTGATATTTCCAAGGTAGTTAATAATTATAGTTGCAGCGTCAACAGAAATTATTATTTGATGTTAAAGTGATACTGTGTTTTTGTAGATAAGTGGAAGAAATTCGTGAATGGCTCTAGTGTTTCTCTATGGTTTTTAAAATGTGTCCGATGTCTTATCAGAAATTGCTATGAGTGTAATAGTGAAAATTATCTACAGATGACAGAAAGATGATTTCCCTGAAGACACAGAAGTGTGGATGATATAATTAAACAGTGTGAATATATTCCATTAAAGATTGAAGAACATAGAGACTATAAGTGAAGAATAAAAGTACTGGCATACTGTTACCTCCAGAAAATACAGGAGTATTTTAAGACTTGGGTGGGGGAAATTGTGACAAATCTGGACTTATTATTGTTATTATTTAACGTATTATTTATTGTATATGACATATATTTATTTGAATATTGCCGGGGGTCAACTTCTCGGGTGTGCACAAACACTGGTAAATGCATTGACTTTCATACTCATGATTTAAACTATTTGTACTTTGCAAGTGATAAGGGCCAGTTTTATATGTATATCTTGGTAATGTTTACCTATGAAATACTTTGATTATCCCGTCATAGTGATTTATTTTGACAAATATCGTCGTGAGATTCAACTTGTTTACATCTGCCATGACACCGTTCTGTACTTTCACTTTGCGATCTCATATTATTATTTGTTTAAGTTAACACTTTATCAATGCAGATAAATTGCGTATTTATTATGTTTGTGCCTCCCTTTTCATTAACATTGTCTTTATTTATGATAGAACAGGGTTTTCATTGATCTCATCTAAGCATTATATCTAATGCGTAAGGTTATGCAAATTACACCCAAGTTCATACGCCGTACCGAGAAAGGAATTTACTGTCCGTTTAAAAATAGCATTATGTAGAAATGTCCTTTTGGTTTTATTTGCTTTTAAATATAATTCGGACAAGAAGGACAAAATGAGGACAACTCAATAACGAGTCTTTATTTAATAATAACGAAATCTGATTGTCTTCTTGAACGTTTCAAGCCAAAAGACGTAAGAAACGTTGCTTTTGATTGGACGATTAGATGTTTACTCTAACGTCATAGTAAGTGCCAAAAGACATAAATAGGAGCCTGTAGACAGACATGTCATTCTGAATCAATCTCTTGAACCGTCAACTACCTTTTATATTGACCACCCGATTTATAATTGCTTTATCTGTTGAATGATGAATGTGTATTTGATGTCTATTATATTGAAAGAAGAAGTCAAAATACTGTTGAAATAAATATCATTGTTATGTTTATTACAAATCTGATTCTTCACACTGCCGTTGATTCCACTCCTCCTGAATGATGATTAAACAGTTTATAGTAACCCTAGGTTTGTTACAATATATTTGTTACATCTGTCATGATGAAATGTTTTTAACTGTTTATATAATGGTAAAATTACCCGTAATCCTGATGCCACAAATGAGAGCCACCAGTGAAAGCCTCTTTACTCACTAGTTTCCCATGATAATGGTAGACCTCCTCTCCCATGAGCTGAAATGAGGAAATATGACAAATATAGTTATTGTAAAGTAATTTGTTAAGTTGATAAATCTACTATGAGTAAAATGTTTTCAGTAAGTTGTTTTTATAGAATGACATACGTGCGTTCGTTAAATAAGTCTTTCCACAATTAAATAGTGTAAGCATTTGTATATTGTTGGTAATGGCCTTACTGATAGATTTTCAGATTGCTGATGTATTGTTAAGTTGTAAGTACACAAGGCAAACTAACCTTTTCACAAGTTCCTGCTACTTTTTGCGACCTACTAACCATCCCGCTGACATCATTTCCAGGGTGTGACCATACTATTAACTTGGCCTCTCTTCCTTGACCATCAGAAACCTTCAATGATAGATAAATATTGATGATATTTTTATGTTTAATTACCAATTCAAACTTGAGAAAAACGTGTGAACATGTCAAACATTTATGTCGAATGAATAAGTTATCACCAGGATTGTAAAACGTGAAAGAATAATGGTGATTATTCTCCTTATGGACGTGAAATCATTCTACAATGATCCTTTACCATTTGTTTCAATGTCGGAGTGGATAAAGATATGTTACATTTCCTTTAAGATTTTGACTAGTTGTAAAATGTTTATTTCCATTTCCTTAAAACTGTTTACAAAATAGTTACCAAAGGTACCAGGATTATAATTTAGTACGCCAGACGCGCGTTTCGTCTACATAAGACTCATCTATGACGCTCATATCAAAATATTTATGAAGCCAAAAACCTTTTATTTACCACGTGAATACTAAAATCAGCAAACACGTTGATGAATTTTCTACAGAAAATTAAAACTGTCGATTTTGAGCGTCCTTTAACTTAAATTCAACTTTTCTAAAGGCTTACGTGAATTGTTGCTATTTTTTGTATGTACAAAATAAACAATAATTAACTCAGACACAAAGACAATTATAATCAATTACGAGTATAATGTATTACAAATAGATTCATCATAGATACCAGGATTAAATTTTGTATTTACGCCAGACGATATGACGGTTGTTTTCCTTTCGTTTGATGTGTTTAAGACTTTTTGATTTTGTCATTTGATAAGGTACTTTCCATTTTCAATTGTCATTGTAGGTCAATAATTTTTTGTTATTTTACTTTTTACATCCCATCACCCCTCTATATAATTTACAAGGTGCATCAAAAAATCTGTCAGTGACACGTTTTAAAAAGAAAAATAACAATACAATATTTGAACTAAGTACACAAATGGATCATGTTAAATATTACAAGTATTTAAGACGTCAAAGCACAAAATATAATAGATAATGAACAATAAAGACAAGGAAAGCATAGTTTTCAGTTTTCATACTCTTCAGTTTTCTATGTTGTGTCTTCTGTACTATTATTTGTCTGTTTGTCTTATTCGTTTTTAACCATGGTGTTGTCAGTTTATTTTCGATCTAGTATGAGTTTGACTGTCCCTTTAGTATCTTTCGCCCCTCTTTTTTTCTACACCACAGTCAATATTGCTATCAATGTTCCTTAAACTTAATTTCTAACATTAATGTATTACCCTCATTTTATTGTCTTCCAGGATCTGTTCTGATGTGGCATTTTCAAATACTTTCTTTACCTTTTCAACCTCTTCATTGTCAAGTAGTCCCCTAAAAATAAAAAAATATATTCTAATGATTTTAAACAAAAATTTACCTTTTCACTTTTGAAATAAAATTAACTGTATTAATTTTACTGTAGCAGATGCATATTCCAACAATCAGTTTCCTATCAATTGTACTCGAGGCCAAAACTCGTTGACAACCCAAATCTATGTAAAAAAAAATTGAACAGCTGATAAAATCGAATAGTTTTCAACTTCAACTTCGTTCTATATGACGATTTATATTATATACCTTGCAAAAAAATAAAAATAGATGTTGCAAATTAAATAGGTTCGAATCGCAAAACCCTTGGTTTTGATATGATAAAAACGACTTTGGAATGTACCAATAGAATTTATTTAAATTTAATATGTGTATGTTATCAATGTAGTTTTGTGTTTTGTTACTTAGTATGTTGTCTTTTATTCATGGTTTTATTCCATACTCGCCTATATCTTTTCGTTCATAAAGCACGTACCGTACTAAAATGTAACCATATTTGTCAAAGCTTTGTTTCATCTTTGGTGTAATTTGGAAGTCATCACGGTTATATAGGTATTCTGCAAAATTAATATACATTTATAGCTTGTGATGAGAAATACAAGCAGGACCGCAATTGGTCAAATTACTAAGGAATGAGCCCATATTAAATTGAATATATCTGCGAAAAACAAAACATTTACGAAATTGATCTAATTACCATGATCTAGATATTAAGAGATATTTCCTCAATACTATAGACTTCAGATATATGTTTGAGTATTGTAATGCTACAGTTTTTAATCTATATTTGAAAATAAAATTGGGCTTAACATTGATACAAATACTTATTGTTAAGGACACAAACCAGAATTCAGCTTTGTACTTTCTTTAGCCATTGCTGGAAAGACACACTCCTATAAGTAAATAAAAAAAGTTAAATCTTTTGTTTAATTAAAATGCACAGGAAACAAACATAAAAACTCTATATAAAAAAAACCTATGCAGTTATCTCATGTAAATAGTTTTCGCTTTTTTAATATCCGCCTACTGACATATGCAATTCTTTTTTTATTTCAGTTCCTGTTCATGCATTTTCGCCAGCCGCGATTTTCGTTTACATAAAACTCATCAGTGAGGTCAAATCAAAACAGTAAAAAAGGCCAAGTGCAGAACGCAGTTAATGAGCTTTAAGGAATCATAATTCCGAGAAATATTTGCCAAACACAACTAGAAAAACCTTAGGTGAAGCATGCACATCAAGGTAGAACTGTTTTAGATCATTTGAGAGCAGTTTTATGTTAGATAGTTTGACAATCGTACAGGGGATTACGACTGATCAAAATTTATCTGATTATTCTGTTTGTTAGTTACTCTTGGACCGTCGATATCTAAACTGATACCATATAAAAGTAAAACAAAAATACCAAACTCCAAGGCAAATTCAAAAAGTGATAAGACCTGGGATATCTTTACAAATACTATATTGTTTTTAAAAAAAAGGAATGATTTCATTCGTGTCGTCGTGAAGTAAACAAGCGCAATAATGAATTGCACCGTTAGCGTTGGCTTTCAAGTAATCGGTTTTAAGAGTTCCTGATGAAGATAAATCAAGAGAGTTGATACGGTCTAATGAAATTTAGAAATTGATGTTTTAATTTTGATTAACTTTTATGTTATTGAAATGCAAATTAATGCTATTTATATTAAAGGAAAATGACTTACACCAACTTACCGAGTGGGTAACGCTTACCTTTAAATGTTGTTAATACTGTTTACTTTGATAAATGTAATAAATTCATACACACATTCGTATATCGTATATGTCTGATAACCTGTCAACTTATGACGATAATTATCTCTGTACAAATAGGACGCAACTACGTAGCAAAATTTTTTATCATTCCTACAAAATTTCAACATCGAAAATTATATTTTTGATCTATAAAGCGTGTGCTGTTATATTGGTACTTATTTCTAAAGTAAGAAGATATCATACCTATCATGATTATTTTAGTAAGAATATTTTTTCTCGGATTGGGAAGGAAAGAAGGGGTTAAATAAATTTGTATTCACCTAAGCGAAACATGGCTTATCATTGTTTAACTCCATGGCCATTTTCAACTTCAACTCTTTACTATAGTTTAATAAGTTAATAATAGAAGTAATGTGTATGTACTTTGAGTCTCTTCCAACATTATAAACGTGTTTATGCACATACAAAACATTTTTTATAGATGTCTTTATAATACATTTTGGTATATACCTTGAGTATCTTTCACTTCTTTTTATTGTAGATTTTGACGATTCCTTATCAATAATTCACAGTTGTAGAATCTTTAGTTTCCTTTGAACATCATCAATAATGATCCGTTTGTATATTTTCATTTAGACTTGAGATACACTTGTAAACTAAAAAACTTTTTGACTATACTCTGTAATAGGCGAGTGTAATATTTGAAAAAGACGTCTAGTTAAGGACTTTAATGCACCCACCTAACACACGGCTAATTTCTTTTTTAAATGAAAGAATAATGATTTAACTTTGATTTTTGCCCGGTCGTCACAAAATCGTACGGTGTTGTTTTTGTAAAATTGACGTTTATTTCAGAAATTAGCTGAAAATTATAAAATTACGACATGTTTTTCAAGCAAAGGAAATTAGTTGTATCTCTTCTTTTAGACAGAATAATTAAGTGAATTAGATTCTTAAAATGATGAAAAACAATATTTACAACTGTAAGTCCGCATGCTTTTGCATTCCTTCTAAATATTTGACATTTTGTACGAAAATTTTCATAATCCTGACCTTTTCGGATCTACAATTAAATTTGTATTAAATGCTTTTGCACTCTATCCGTTTTAGAACACACCAAATTACTCATCAGTTATCGTTTTTTCATTCAAGATCAAGACTTTATCTTAAAATTTCTTAAAATCACGAATTTCTGTAATTTTATGATGTTGGGTAAAATCACTATAGTTTCCGGAATCCTTTATCTATTTCGTTATCGTTTTCTTACTGAATATATTAGTCGATTTCCGTGTACTTAATAGTGCTATAAGAGTACGATAAATCATATTTAAACGGTTCTATTTCTATCTTTAACTTCGGTGTAGCTTAAATAGATATAAAATCGTCCGAAATTAAGATCAAATCGAAGTAAAACATAGTTTTTGAGTTCTGTAGAATTCACCCCTTTCTAAATAAGGAATCGTATCGGAAAATTGTCGAAACTCTTCCGAGTCGTGTCAAATTTTCACAGTCCAGTTCACAATGAAACCCTTCCTATGCTAAAAAGCAAAAACTATCCATTGATTGACACAGATGCATAGTCTGTCATGTATGTATTCACTACATAGAAACTATGTAGTTAAACACTTAAATGAAAATACAGTTGTATCGCCGCAGTGGGAAAACGAAAAGATGAAATATACAGAAGACTGGTCGATGAATATGAACAAAAAAATTAAAACATCCCATTTGAAAATACAAAATATCATAAGAGTTGCTATAAATATTTCAAAAGTAAGCACAACCTATCATCTTCTGTTTTGTCTGTACAAAGACTTTGTACTACATGTACCAATTTTACCGACCAGTCTCTTCTCATATATCAACGAGGGTATGCAGTAGATCTACAACTCATTCTTATTTGTCTGTTCAAGTTGTATATTTTGCAAATGTATAAAGCCTATGAGCAAGTTACACAACTTCATAAGGTATCCTCTGAAGAGCAAACTCAAGCTGTATTGAGTGTTACTACATTATCTCCTACAATGATCTGATTTACAAAATAACTCGTGATAATTTTACTATTAAATTTTTATACCATCGAGCTTGCATCGCTAAATATTTGCTACAAAATTTGAAACCAGAAAGTAAAGAGCTATTTAATTCTAAACATAAAACAGCTTTTACTAACATTTCGACGATTAAAGATGACGTGCCTGTACAGTTAACCGGGCTTAATTTATAGTTACATGTATACAGCCTCAACAAGGTCAAGCTACGTCCAATATTGTATACAGTAGCTCTAAATTTTGTCTTATGCCGTATTAAATGACGGAAAATTACCCGTTTAAAATGACTGTGATATACAGTCTGTCAAATTTAAAGATTTGAGCAGTGACTGCGAAATTGGTTGCAAGCACTTTTTGCAGCTACTAGTATTTTAGGGAAGCAGATATAGGGTAAAGTTGTAATCCAATCAGATGAATATCCATTATCTAAAAACATTTCACTGGATTATTCAATTGAAATTATTCCACCTTCTCTAAAAACATTTCTGTGAATGTCTTTTGGATGATGGCGTATACGCGGCAGTTAATAAAGAGTACGATATACCTATTGACAAAGTTCCTAGATGCATGGCTTTAGTAGAATGTATATTATCTATAAATATTTTGTTTACACTTTTTCATTTAGGTTTATCATTACAAATGCACCGTATTTATGGACACACCTTTGATAACTATCAACAAGTTTGACTGATCAGGAGATTAGAAAAATTGAAAATGGGACATACATTCTACATGGCATTATTTTTCTTCTGGGGGTCAAAATTTTATCCAAGACAATGTCGACCTAACTACAGAAACAATAAAAGTTCTCCGTATGACGTTGGTTGGCTAAAAGGCAACATCCGTCCGGTATAATGTCATCCAACTTTCTACAAGATTTTATCTGTTCACACATTGGTATAAGTATAGGGGGCGGGTTGAGATTTCAAAAAACCATGTTTAACCCCGCCGCAATTTTGCGCCTGTCCCAAGTCAGGAGTCTCTGGCCTTTCTTAGTTTTGTATGATTTTTTATTTTAATTTCTTGAGTATATTTCGAAGCTTAGTATGACGTTCATTATCATTTCAAGCTAGTACATTTTTGTTTAGGGGCCATCTGAAGAACTCCTCCGGGTTTTTGAGTTTCTTGCTGCATTGGTGACCCTGTGGTGGTCTTCGGCCGTTGCCTGCTTTTTGAACGGGTTGGTGTCTCTTTGACAAATCCCTCTTGTCCATTCCCAATTTTTATTTCAATCTGTATATAGTAGATCTTGTGTCCGCTTTGAGCAAAACCTCTGCTGTACTAATATATGTCCATGCCAAGGAAGTTGTATGTGTATGGATATGTTAACCGATAAGAACGATGAGATTAGAAGTTAAAATGAAGCTATAATATGCCGATATCGCAATATTCCGACACCTAAATGGTTCAACATCCCATTGGTCCGACGTTTCGATCATTTAGGTTATACGCTAACGGGATTTTAACATAAGGAAGCCAAATGAAAGGTTCAATATTAGGATAACCTTGTCCTCCGTTTGAAGCGGTGAAACAAGATATAAAAAAGTAATAATAAGTGCCAAAGTAGCCGAAAGTCATCACTAGCGTTATCTAAAAAAAAGTACAAACTACTTTGTCAAGTGTTGTTTGATTAATTAGATATCTCAAAATACACGGCGGCCGACTAAAGTAAAATCAAACACAGTTTGACTTACAATGAGTGATCTTATTTTCCTTGTGATGTTTTATATTAAAATTGGTCAATTTGTTGATATAAATATACTAGTAGCACTTTACTTATTGTAGTAATGTTAGTTAGTACTCTTATCATATCTGATTCAGTGATGTAAATGAAATTGCAGTATGATACATACTCAACATATTGCACTACAATAATAAAAAAAATCTGCCCTATGGTTGTCTGATCTTGAAGCGGTTGGCAGGCTTTCAAACTAACAGGAGACCATACGCTTCCTAAATGTTAATGTACAGCTCATCGTGGGACTTTTCTAAACAATCAAAAATACGTCATATGCTATATTTTCCCTTGCATCAAATATTTTGCTTCGGGTTATTTATATCAAATTTGCAGATATATGTTTGTAAATACGTGCAATCATATGATATGGGGGTATTATCAGATTTAGATAATGCAAGGGCGACAACAGAAACATTTGTGTTACTTAATGATTGATTTTCAAAGACTCCGGGAGAAAACGTTACGTAACATGCGTTACCGTTAAAATCAACCAAAATTAATTAATACTATGATAGAATTATATTTTCCCAACAGTAATACAGCATTCCTACAAAAAAAATTCGTTTTTGCATTTGTTTTGACTCGATTTTACTACTGGAAGTATCCGTGGATTGAAATTGCACCCATGACCTTTGACCTCGATTTAAAAACAAATGCACCATAATTTCTTTTGACGACCGGGATATTTAGAAAGTACACATTCTTAGCTTTCAAGTGATATATAATTTAGCCGTGTGTTAGGTAGGTGCATTAAAAATGTAAATTTGGCTCTCATATCACTCGCCTATAAGTATGTTTTCATGAAATTTCACGCAGGTTTATCATCAAAGATACAACTTCAATATTAGTTTCCCTTCCGCACGAAATTTTTAATATGTCATAAAAAAAAACCAAAATGAAGGCTCTCTTCCATCTGCGTGCAATACCTTACGCGCGTCACCATTATATTTGCGCGCTAAAAAAGTCATTTTGTTTGGTGCAGCCTTTGATTATTTTTGCGCGTATTCATTTTAAAGGTAAACTCTGGAAAACACAGGTAGAAAGAAAGATAGCAAAAATACCCTACTCTAAGAAAAATTCAAAACAAAAGTCTCAACAAATGGCAAAATCAAATATTTCAAACGAATGGAAAACAGTTGTCATATCCTGACTTGGTGCAGGCATTTTCTTATACGGAAACAGTATATCATATTTATTTATTTCACTGTCATTCATTTAGTTAACTATTTACAAGTACCACTTCCGTAAGTTTAAGTCACTTGTTAACTAACGAAGATAATGAAGAGAGTTTTAGAGCAGGATAAGTTCGTGTTATAATGCAATAACATCAAGACCTGGAAATGCATACAGGTGAGAATTTAATTTTAAAACCATGGAAAATTCGAAGAGAAGTCCTGAACACAGAATGCATGCATAATAAATTAATATGTCGTTTCTAGAGAATAAACATAAAATTGAGAATGGAAATGGGGAATGTGTCAAAGAGACAACAACCCGACCAAACAAAAAACAACAGCAGAGGGTCACCAACAGGTCTTCAATGTAGCGAGAAATTCCCGCACCCGGAGACGTCCTTCAGCTGGCCCCTATACAAATATATACTAGTCCAGTGATAATGAACACCATACTAATTTCCAAATTGTACACAAGAAACTAAAATCAAAATAATACAAGACTAACAAAGGCCAGAGGCTCCTGACTTGGGACAGGCGCAAAAATGCGGCGGGGTTAAACATGTTTGTGAGATCTCAACCCTCCCCCTATACCTCTAACCAATGTAAAAAAGTAAACGCATAACAATACGCACATTAAAATTCAGTTCAAGAGAAGTCCGAGTCTGATGTCAGAAGATGTAACCAAAGAAAATAAACAAAATGACAATAATACATAAATAACAACAGACTACTAGCAGTTAACTGACATGCCAGCTCCAGACTTCAATTAAACTGACTGAAAGATTATGATTTCATCATATGAACATCAGGCACAATCCTTCCCGTTAGGGGTTTAGTATCATACCATCATAACATATATGAGAAGAACATAACCCGTGTCATGCCAACAACTGTTTTTAGAATAAATGTGTTTAGTTCCTATGCAAAGACCTTATCAGTGACTCAATATTAACGCCAAAATATGCAATCTTTAATGACTTGACAACAGTTTCGTAATTATATCCCTTCTTAATAAGTCTATTCAAAGGTTTTGTAAGTTTCTGAGGTGAATACTGACACCTTTGTGCACAATGTTCACAATTAATAACTTTCTACATTTTTTGTTATAAATTATATCTATATTTATCTGTGTTACCCGTTAAATGAATGCGCACAAACGTAAACAAGCCCTGCGCACTAGAGTTAAAATTAATAATCCACAAAGGCACACATTTTTACCCCCTACATCCAAAATGTAGACAACAAATATCTCACATGGTATAACTTATGAATTCATTTTGGTCTTTGTGTGATCTTGTGTCTATGGAAGAATTAAATCAAGGTATTAAGTGGTATGATTGCCAAAAAGGCAAACATTCTCAACCAGAAAACAAATGACATAGAAGCTTCTGATTATAGGTCACCTTATTGCCTTCCCCACAGCGGAAAATTCATAGAAGCATAGTGAACTAAAAAGGGCATTACATATTTTGAAACTGATGATTCGTTTGCTTACTTTAGGACAAAATCTTTGAGTTATATTATTATTATCATATGCAATAGTAAAAGGCATCCAAAACATAAATTCAGTATAAAAAAAAACGTGCATATCCCTATACGAAATTTTAAATATTGTTTATATATAATATTTAACGGTGTTTTTCTAAAATCTTTATGAATCATACATAATCACTAGGTAAACACAGTTACTTTAACAATTTCCAGTACATTTTTATATATATAACAGACATTCTCAACGCACAAGACGTTGTTAATATACAGGCCTACCACCAAAATATAATATATAATTAGTTCGTTTCAAAACAGTGTTATATCTTCAAATGTGCTTAAGCAAGTTTTTTTTATCTTCCCTCATCGAGATTCAAACTCTTATATTTTTGACATCGAGGAAATACCACCTCTACCGTTTCCAACCCCATAAAACCACTCACCCACCCAGGCTAAATCAAAATATAAATTTTGATCGAGCATGACTTTTTCTCATTGGCTTTATCCAGGGTTGTAAAGTATAATAGTGTTACTTCTCATGCCGCCTCATCAAATTTGATGTTGATTGCAAGACTAGAGCGATTGCTGTGTATCTTCTACAGTTTAAATGTGACCGACAGTATGTTGGTGAACATTTCACAAACGTATGAACAACAAACGTTGTTTTTGTGAATGCAAATTTCGGGGTTAAATAATCAACATGGCTCACTGGTAGTAAAGAGATAATCGTAACTGGAATTACGACTATCCCAATATGGCGACAGCCGATATAGGTAAAATCTTTACAGTCATTTTTCTCAAATGTAGCATGTTTTTGTCAATAGTCACTCAGCTGCAAGGTATTTCTATACCATTACATCATATTTGAGTTGTAACGGTACACTGGAATTGTCTGAACGCTTTGACAATTGCCGTTGAAAAATTCGGGATGATAATCTGAAAAAAAAAGATAATCGTAATTATGGTATTAAAAAATGAGAAGATAATCGATAATCGTTATCCTTGATTTCATATTCAAATAGATAATGGAACGTAAATAAAATAAATCAATATCAACTATTTTTTATTTATTTTCAAAAACTTCTTTTAAAACTGACTTAATATAAAAGTTAAGTCTGTAAATGTTAAATTGTGGTAGCTGCTTCTTGTTGCTCTTTGGACAGATTCGGACGAACAGTTTGTGATTTACTTGGATGTAAAAATTCCATCTGTGAAAGATCAAAAGTGTAGTTTTCACATTCTTTGATGGCGGCGTCTGGAACCTGTAGGTAGATTGTTGTAGATTATCATTTATACACGTACGATAATAAAGAAATTTTAATGATGTAAATCAAGTCATTGATTAGGGAATTATGTTAATATTATTTTTAGGATAACGTACACAGAGAGGCATTTTTATTTTCATTTTGAAGTAGATAACTCAAATCATTTTATTCAATTTTTGGTTGAACGGGAAATAGTCTTACTTTGATACGCACCAAAACAAAACAGATTGATGACCCAGTACTTGAAATAATGAAATCTTCTTCTAGTCTGTTGTAAATTAAAATATTTACTTTTCCGTACATGTGTGTATGTTACTTTTCCGTACATGTGTGTATGTTACTTTTCCGTACATGTGTGTATGTTACTTTTCCGTACATGTGTGTATGTTTATTTTCCGTACATGTGTGTATGTTTATTTTCCGTGCATGTGTGTATGTTTATTTTCCATGCATGTGTGTATATTTACTTTTCCGTACATGTGTGTATGTTTATTTGATTAGTAAGATATAGTCTTAAGGAATTTTCGCAACCTGAAATTTAAAACCATATATTTGATATATACGTATATCTTTTGTTAAATAAGAGGATAATTTTCGTTTGATAGCAATTTTTGAAGTTTGTGACAGTTTCTAATATTATCAATTCAGTAGATTTACTTTCTGTCATTTACTACTTTCACAGGCAGATAACATATACTTTGATTAGGTTACCATTGGTTTGTTTACCTTACAGGGTACGAATAATATTTCGGGCTGCTGCACACTGCAAAATCTACCAATATCGGTATACCACGATCAATAATATTTGCATAGTCATTATGAAAATGTTTAATTCGTGAACATTTTTGAAATAGTACAAAGATGTAATGTTACAGTTCGGTAGTCCGTTAATATGTGTATTTGTGAATAAACAAATAGTGTTGAATATAAAAACAACATATACCAATGATTGTTTCATATAGTTAGTCTGTGCATAATTTGATATAATTGTAATACGCTGTCTCGATGACTTATAGCATACTTGTCTATATTCATATTTCCATTTTGAAATGATAACTGACTTTGACTACCTTGGTCAGTGGTGTATAACATGGATGATGATGCTCTTTGGTTGGATTGTTTGACTTTGTATTGAAAGCCGTCAGGAGAGCCCATCTTCTATTTAGACTACTGTTCTGACCACTTGTATGCATCATATTGGAGTGAAAGAATAACGCATCACCTATTTTAAACAAAAGTCTTGTAATAAATCGTATACATTGAACTTTCTAAATTAACTGAAATCAATGGTCTCTGTTATATTCCCCCGCCTTGATGAGGGGATCATTAAAGTTTAAACTTGTCTGCCCGTACGTTCGACTTAAAAAAATTGTTTCCGCTCTCAAACTTTAGTTCGTCTCAATCAAATGTTATGAAACTTATACACGATGCTCATTACAACAATACTCAGTTCAAGTTCGATTTTTGGTGTCCTCGCTAATACCAAATTAGAGCTATTTCCCTTCATAACATTACATGCAAGCGGGGCATCATCAGTATCCCATGGACAAATTCCTCATTTCCATTAATTGTGTTGATAGGTAATTGTTAAATTGAATAATAATTAATCGCTTTCTGTCATCATTATGATTTATTTTGATTTGTTGTCTGATAACAAATCTAGCAGCCAACGGTGAGTCTAAGAATTAATGTGTGTGACTTTCTGTGAACAAGACTACGGGTTGAGTGAAGTTTTTTTTAACTATGACATGTTTTCTAGGCACCAGGGTGTAATATTGTTTTTTTAGGATATGTTATCAATCTTTTGTTTTATGTGTTATATCGACTAACGGTCTATAAGTTTTAGCTCCGGTCTCTGTGTTGTTAGTTCTTAATTTTGAATATCTCTTCAATGTCTTTCTTAGTTCGGTATTTTTATTATTTTACTTTTGACGTTAGACATTGATATATCATGTAAACCCAGAAATTGAGTAATCGAACCTGGATTCATTTCACACCATATCAGTGGACAACGTTCTTTTATCTGGTCAACTCTTTTAGTGTCTGGTATCGTTTGTTGTCCATGCACCAGTTCATGATCGAGTCTACCACATTTATGCGAACCTTCCAATATCTACTAACGCAAAATGTGAAAATCATTTGAATACAATAATGTAACAATTTTCAGTTTCATTTTGTTTTGGTTGGGGAATGATATTCAATGTAAAGTTTTTTGTTTGATTTGATGAGAACATTTTAAATACGATGGCGTCTGCTTTTTAAGTTTGAAAAGATTGCAATTTTTGGAAATATACTATATAATGAATATCACAACAACATTGAGGCTTACAGTGACAAAACATGAAAACATAACTAGACTAAGAGAGCAGTTTGTGTTTTACATTATGAAGAGGATGCGTATGACATATTTATATATACAATATTTCAAATATCATCTAGAACTTAAAGAAGATTGTTGAATTGGAAATATGCACTCCGAAATCTACAAAATTAGTAAAACAACAACTGTATAATTAGCATTATTTAGTTTTTATAAATCGTTATAGATTGCAGGTGTTAGCCAAGAAAAGACCAAAGAAATAGCAAAAATTGACTCTAAATGAAATATACATTTGTGTGTATTTTCGTTGGCGTTGGCTATTTGTTTAGTTTCAAAATGAATGATTTAAGTTGCTTGTCGCAAATAACTGTATAGACTAAACAACAATTGTTCTTATTTTTATAACGGATGACATATAATGATATAGCCTTGCTGTACATTCTGGAAATGCAAAAATGGAACAATTCTATAATCTGTTTAAATGGATGTTAATATCGATGATAAATAGAGAATAAAACATGGCAAAATCTGTATGATATGCCGTATCATCCCGAAATACCAATATCAGCCAGAGGGGCTTTAGGCCCGAGGGATGATATTGGTCGAGGGTGATACGGCATTTGATCCGGATTTGCCATGTTTTATACGCTTTATCATATATTTCAAGAGGAGAGTATATATGAACTGCTATCTGATCCCTAGCACCTGGGTTACCTTCATTTCTTCTTTTGTCTTGTTCTTAAAGATTTAAAAGAACTGCTCAACTACTCATTCGAAGTACATGGGTTACCTTACAATTTGCGTGCTGTTGTTTTAGAAATATTTTGTTTGTTGTATTATTTTGTGTGTTTTGTATGGTATGTCTTTGATTTCTTTTTATAGTTGCATTTCGTGTGTCAGAAATATGAAAACTCGACGTTTCTGACGTCACATTCCAAACAATGACGTCATTCAATAAATTGCGTCACGCCCGAATGACCTTTCATTTAGGATCCAGTATGAGGGGAAAAAATCTGAAGAAGCTTGCATAAATTAAAACGGACTTTATGTTAAAATGAAAAAAAAATGAGTAGGGGTGTGATAAAGGGTATGATAAAGGGTGCGCATCAAAGTTGCGCGATATGGATTACACAGCAGGCTATTTATAAAATATTCAAAACTACTGTATTTACTACTAAATGTATGATAAATGATTTTAATGATTGAGTATACTGAAAATGAGTCATATTATTATTGATTTGAGGCAATAAACAAATGACATGACTGAGACAAATGGTATGGTTTCTATAGAGAAAAAAATGCAATAAATGAATTGCTATCGTTTTCTTTTTTACTATTCCTTAAATGTGTGAGGCATTTGAAACACATATCATTTGAGTGTATTTACCTGAAGGCAACCATTTTCTTTCGTGCATTTATCAAGAGCAATAAAAACTGTCATCATATTAGGTAGCAGGCAACCATTTTGATACCAATATCTGGAAAATGACACGATCAATAAGGGGACTGTTTATATTCTGATTGTTTGCCATCCAGCAAATACATTGTGTATTTCAATTCATGCATATCATATAGAATAATACTAGTGAATATGCGTCTACAAATTAAACACGATGATGACGGCTTCATTTTTTGTAATCATTCATAAAATATAATTTTCTTGTGGTATTATATGTTAATGATTGGACTCACTCGCAAATGTGTAACTATTATAAATACCTTATTGAATGTTTAGTAGCGAGATAAAATCATTCACTTTTAGAGGACAAAAACCTGATAACAATAGTTTTGGTATTAGGCCTATATCTAAACTTCGTACTTTATTTTAATTTTATTTTTTACTTTTTTATTCGAGCGTCACTGATGAGTCTTTTGTAGACGAAACGCACGTCTGGCGCAAACACAAAAAAGTCAATCCTGGTATATATGACAAGTTTATTAACATCTGTTGTATTTAAGTGTGTTTTATCATCATAATAATAATACCCATAATCCTGATGCCATAAGAATGAGCCCCCAGTATTTGCCTCTTTACTCACTAATTTACCATGATAATGATATACCTCTTCTCCCATCAGCTGAAAAGTGGAACTATAGCTAATATTTTGTTAATGAATATTTTTTGAAAGAATTCGCAAATTATGACTGCAAGAGAAAGAAGATACAAAATATATAAGTAATTCATGAATGATATTAGGATACAAGAGCAATGCTCTTATAAAACTCATTTACCATTGATTTATTCATTTAAAAAGATAAATGATTTAACTTCGAGTTGTTAATTGTTTTAGTCAGCGCTAAGACAGAATTTCATGCTGTTTATGTTCCTTAAATGAGACTTTCGACAAATGTTTAATATAAGCATTGTGTTATTTTTGGTAATGGTCTCAGTGATAGATTTTATTGATTGCTGATACATAAAAAAAAAGTAAAATCACAAAAATACTTAACTAAGAGGAAAATCAATATTCGGAAAGTCCATAATCACATGACAAAATCAAATAACAAAACGCATCAAAAACGAATGGACAAGAACTGTCATATTCCTGACTTGGTGCAGGCATTTTCAAATGTAGAAAATGGTGGATTAAACCTGGTTCTATAGCGCTCACCCTCTCACTTTAATGACAGTCTCATCAAATTCCGTTATATTTACATTGATGCGTTAAATAAACAGACACAATAAATAAAATAGTCAAAATATGGGTACATATTGTTTAACTGTAAGTACCCAAAGCAAACTCACCTTTTCACATGTTCCTGCTACTTTTTGTGACCTACTAACAATTCCACTGACATCATTTCCAGGGTGTGACCATACTATTAACTTGGCCTCTCGTCCTTGACCATCGGATATCTTCAAATATAGAGAATTAATACTTGGTTATTTATTTAAATAATCAATACGTGAACACATGAAAACAACAAACAACTGCGTTGTGAAATATTTATTCAATACATTAGCCTTAAACTGTTTATATAACTTTTTTTGCCCCAAGAATTTGTTCAAAGAAGGTGAAAAAAATAAAAATTTAATCACAGCAATACTGAACTCTGAGGAAAACAGAAAGTACCTAATCAAATGTCAAAATCAAAAGCTCAAACACATCAAACGAATTGATAACAAATGTCATATTCCTGACTTTTCCTATGGAGAAAATGGTGGATTGGACCTGGTTTTATAGCTAGTTTAATCTCGCACTTGTATGACAGTCGTATCAAATTCCATTATAAGGACAACGATGCGTGAACAAAACAAACAGACATGAAAGGAAAAAATGTCAAAATTAGGGGTACATGTACAGCAGTCAACACTGTGTCTAAACCAAAAACGGATGTCAGCACAAACGTGTATGATTATCCCAAACAAATTCATATTGATGATAAAAACCTTATATGATATGATTTCTTAAGTAAATATTAAAACTTCGTGGACGGTATATGGGACAGAAAGCAATTTCTAATAAATAAAATTGTAGATTTGTAGATATTGATTTTTTCGTCTTCGTGGCGGGGGGGGGGGGGGGGGGGGGATGCAATAACAATTTTAAGTTTTTTTTAGATTTTTAAAAACTTTGACTATTCTGTAATTTTTGATTGTAAAAATACCGAATTCCGTGTAAAATTTGGAACGGAAAGCTAGGTTGCATTTCTGATAATATTGACAATGCAATTTCCCATAGGAACTCCTGTTACGGCTAAAACTGTTCCACTTTTACTATGAAGTTTTGAAAAAAATCTTATCCTAGAATTGAAAGTTCATTTGCACTACAATTTTTTTCAAAGGTCAAAATATAGGGCTGTGCGGCATATTTTCAACGTGTATATGCCCTGAACTTTTCAGAGTTTAAACTAACACTAATTTTCTTAACAACCTCTTCCTCGAATGAAGGGTTACCACAGATTTCAATGTAAACAATATGCACATGTATATTTACTGGTAACATTCCCAAGTTATGTCTCTATGAGATGGTACACAGAGAGCATAACTGGGAACCAGTATGTAAACAAAATTAATTTTCTATGAATATTCTAAATCTCCCCAAAGGAGGGGTGGTTTGAGAAATAGCTGTATTTACAAAGTGCAACCTATAGAGGTTGTATAGCTAGCTACACCTCTCACTTGTTAAAATGATGATATTGTTTATTTTATAATTACCCCACAATTCTTAATTGATGCATACCCAAATATTGTCTGTGAATCGATTTTGAAGGGAAAACAATGATATTCTAATCAAGTAGATAAAGTGGTTCAGTTACAAATTCTAACATTCAAAACCACAAAGGACAAAATAGCTAGTAGAAACTATTACTTACACAAACAACAAAAAATATTACCGCAGTTTTTTCCATATCATTCTTAAATCAATATTACCCTCATTTCATTGTCTTCAAGAATCTGTTCTGATGTGGCATTTTCGAATACTTTCTTTACTTTTTCAACCTCTTCGTTATCAAGTAGACTCCTGCAAATCAAAAAGTTGAAAATTTATATCCCGAAGATGTTATGTTCAACCATTTTTACCTTACACCATCATCATAACACCGTTTTTTGTGTTTTATCTTTTATTTTCTAATCGCAGCCTATATATTGTGTAGCGGTTTATATAGCTTTGTCTTTCACGACTGTTGTTTTTGTGATGATTACATTAAAACCTCTTGGAATGCACTAATAAATGAAATCGAATATGGAATATTGTGTTTGAAGTTTGTGTTTCGATATCGTTTAATTTATTATGTTTATAATCCATTGTTCCAATGTATATATTCGCTCATAAAAAAACCGTTTACCTCACTAAAATGTAACCATATTTGTTAAAGTTTTGTTGAATCTTTGGTGTTACTTGGAAGTCATCACGATGAAAAAGATATTCTGCAAAATAAAAGTTTGATGTCATGCAAAATATAGCAATACAGTCCGGACAGCAATTTGTGAAAAATAGCAAAAATACATAACTCCAAGAAACGTTCACTACGGAAAAACCTTTATCAAGTGGCAAAATTAAAAGATCAAACACACCAAACAAATGGAAAATAACTGTTGTATTCGTGACTTGATACAGGCAAGTAATGAGTAATGAATAAGCGTCTCTTAAATCAAATTGATCAACAAAACCAAGCATTTGTGTTTTTTAAAGAGCGTTCCATGATTTTTCATGATCATTTAGAAATTTGAAATATGTCTACATAAACAAATTCAAACACGGATTTTCGTTGCAAAATTTTGTCATATTCTGTGACATTAAACCACAAGACACAAGTCTTAAATCGAAAAACGATGAATGCGTGCTAAGC
This sequence comes from Mytilus edulis, assembly GCF_963676685.1. Classification (NCBI taxonomy): domain Eukaryota; kingdom Metazoa; phylum Mollusca; class Bivalvia; order Mytilida; family Mytilidae; genus Mytilus; species Mytilus edulis. Next base: position 7,825,772 of record NC_092345.1, read on the forward strand.
AAAAGACGTTTCCCCGGTAGATGTCATTGTTTTCACTCTAATATCTAGTCTGTCTTTAATTAAATAAGGTCAATTATGCCTCGTTATTCTACCTTGAACATTGCAGTTTCGTCGCGTACGTTGCAACGTTTAAATATATATGATAGTTTTTTGTTTGCTAAACGTCCAGTAGCTAATATTTCATTATTATTCGATACTTTCAATCATGAATACATATATCAGTTAATATCAATAGTTTTATTGTAAGAGAAACATCAATATTTTAATAACCAATAGTTTTGTCATAGTTGGATAAAGATACAATGATAATAAGTATTTGTGTAAACGTATGCCAATTCAAAGATTTAAAGATTTGAATTGGGCATACGTTTTTCTACCACTATGGTTAATATCACAAACCTGAGTTAAGTTTGGTGCTCTCTGTAATCATTGTGGTAGTAAGACACTCCTGTACTACAATTAAAATCGAATGTGAAATTTGACAAAATATGAAATTCACAGAAAAAACTTGAAAATAATATAATAACAAATATTGCCTCAAGCTCATTTTTTAATAGATTCAACTTGTTTAACATCATCCTATTGACTCTTTCGCACAGGTTTTGTTAAGTTCCTAGTCAGAACAATGCTACGGAGACAAATAATAACATTAGAAAGGCTTAATGAGTGATGCTTGCACAATACGGTAGAACTTCTAAGTATATAATTTAGAACATTTAAGAACTGTTTTATGATATATATTCTGACAGTCCTACATGGGGTTATGATTGAAACCGACTGTAGATGATTATATTATGTTGGAGGTCATGTGATCATTCCAAGCTATTATCACCCTACGACCTATGATATCTATGGTGTGTGGACGTCCGTCATGAATACCAACAATAGATAAACAAGCGCAATATTAATCGAAATCGTATTTATTTTTTCAAAATGATAAACCATGACTGTTAAGGAAAAAGGACCAACACTGTTTATAGATTATTACTTTTACTGTTTAGTCTTTTTTGGTAATATCCTTTTGACGTTACTCGGTACTTGTACATCCCGTCATTGTGTTATTGTGCTGTGGTTAAATTTGGTATTCTGGTCAACGTTTTCGCTAATATGGTTTGTCGATATGTCTTTTTGTTTTATTTGTTGACGCATTTGTTTGTTTTTATAGTGATTAAGATAAAAGCACAATGATGACTGCTGTACCCCTTTTTTTACATTTTTACCTATTATGTATGGTTTTTTTTGTTCACACATCTTTTTCAGTATAATAGAATTGTATGCGTGGTATCATCAGCTCAGTAGACAGTACTGACATGATTTAACAAACTTTTCTAAAATTGTCCGTTAATAAAATTTGAAATTATAAAGAAACTAAGGTTTCAACTCCCTCAGGCAAAGTTGACTTTAAATGAATTTGGGTATTTATTTTAGGTATTTTTGTCATATAGCTCTTCAACGGTTTCGGTACTTATACATCCCTCGGATTTCAAATGTTTGACTTTGAGCGTTCTTGATGAAGGTAAATGCAGAAAAGCGCTTCGGACGCATGAAATTATTAAACGTGTTGTTTTCAATTTATTTTATACAAGTGAGAGGTTTAGCTAGCTATTAAACCAGATTAAATCCAGCATTTTCATAGTTACAAAGCCAAACAAGTACAAAGCTGAAGAGAATTGATGACCAAAAATTACAAAAAAAAAGTTGTGCCAAATATGGCTAAGGTAATCTATGCCTGCGATAAGAAAATCCTTAGTGTTTCAAAAAATTCAAAGTTTTGTAACAGAAAATTTATAAAAAAAATGACCATATAATTGTTAATCATGTCACCACCGAAGTGCTTACTACTGTGCTGGCGATACCCTCGGGGACGAAACGTCCACCAGCAGTGGCATCGACCCAGTGGTGTAAATATGAAGTCAGGAATATGACAGTTGTTATTCATTCTTTTGATGTGTTTGTACTATTGATTTTACCAATTGCTTTAGGACTTTTTGTAAAGAATTTTCCTCGGAGTTCGGTATGTCTGTTCTTTTACTTTTTAAAGATTGAAGAATCCTTACCTTTAAATATTGTATATATTGTTTACTTAGTTTACTGTTATAAATTCACGTACACATTTTTATCTGTCCGATAATCTTTTAACATATGATAATGATTATCTCGCTCAAAATAGGCCAGACGCAACTACGTAGCAAAATATGTAATCATCCGTATAAAAATTCATGAAAGAAAACTGTATTTTGAATTGATATTGCATGCGCTTTTATATAAGTCTACTAACGTTTACCTTTTATGATTATATTTGTTAGGACAAAAATATTTCGGGTTTGGGGAATGATGGAGGGGTATCATACATTGGTTATTACCTTACCGAAATATCAAATCACATTTAATTACTGAGAGAAAAAAAATAATGAAAATATAACTAAAGTCGAATACACTATTGTTAAAATTCTAGCCAATGGCCCATTGGTGGCTTTTTGGTCTTTTTCTGCTTTTGGGTTGGGCTGTTATTTCTTTGACATATTCTCAGTTTTTATTCACTATTAGCCCAATATAAGTGATTGCTGAACTTTCCATCATTCCGGCAGCCAATAATTGCTAAGTGAGGCGTCCGTTTGGTTGTACATGAGGAATAAATTCTAAGGTCATGCAAATAATCTATAAAACATGGATTAATCCACCATTTTCTATTTAAGGAAATGTCTGTACTAAGTCAGGAATATGACAGGTGTTATCCATTCGTTTGATGCGTTTGAGATTTCGATTTTGCCATTTGATTGGGGACTTACCGATTCGAATTTTCAACGGAGTTCGGTATTTTTGCTAATTTACTTTTGACTTTTTGAAATACAATGGTATGCATATGTAACAAAATATTAATAAAAACATTGAAATCATAACATACGGTTAGCTAAGTTGCTGTTTGAGAAGTACACTGAATTACATGACAACCTGGAATAAATGTTTCACCAATTAAGATTTTTAAATCATAACTCTAGAAATATTTTGTTATCGTTAATATCTTTCAAGTACTAGTAGTCTGATTATCGCCTTGTATTTGAATATTGGGATTTTCGTCGTGAATCTTGAATTATGACTCCAGATGAGAGAAAAAAAACTCACCATGAAATTTTAAGAGAAACTACTAAATACATAATGAGTTTTAATCATTTTACCTAGAAAAACCTATCGACTTTCATCAAATGGTTTGCTTCCATGATAAATGTTCAATCCCATAAACTGTTGTCACAGGAAACAGACTGCATCTAATCAGAAGCACGATTTAACTAGTTTGTAAGTTATATCAGAAAAACGTGTGTACAAAGTCAGAGGTACTATTTATAAACATTGGTAGTTATCTCAGAAAACCGAATGTACCAAGTCAGAGGTAGGACTTATAAACATTGGTAGTTATCTCAGAAAAACGTGTGTACTATGACTTATAAATATTGTTAGTTATATCAGAAAAACGTGTGTACCAAGTCAGAAGTATGTCTTAGTAAACCATCTGAACCATCTGAACCGAGTCAGAAGTATGACTTATAAAGATCGATAGCTGTCTCTTGACATCGCTAGTACCAGCTCAGATATCATCAGACCGTGGGCAGTATGTCGGAACTGTTTGGAGAAACCGTTTGCATTAAGTCAGAAGATTGACATAAACCGTTTATAACTGTCAGAAGTTTGACTTACGGATAAATAGTTGTCTCAAGTCCAGATTGTGAGCAGTGCTTTGCATTCAAATTAAATCACACATTAAGGTTCATACGATTTAATTATTTTTTATTTTTATATTTTTGCAATCATAAAATTAGAAATAGTTCAAGGTACATGTGTGGCGTTATTCAGATTCATAACATATCAAATCTACCACACAATACCTTTGATTAGGATATTTGTCTACTGTAGATAGGTAATATGTAACATGTGTTATCAGCACATTTGCTTATTTAAAATCTAACAGGTTCAAAGGTATTCGGTTTAAATGCACACACCATTAAGGAAATGTATGTATTTATTCCATAGTGAATATATATTTGTTCATTGAAAGTTGTTTCTATGTAGGTAAGAAAAATCAATAGAATTTCTTGCATTCAAGAGTGTGTTCATTTCAGTCTAATAATCAACATGATCTTTACCTTTCTTAACAACAAAACATCTTTAAAACAGAGTTTAAAACCAGATTTAATGTTCGTGTATTCCACAATAACCATTTTAAGAGTAAATGTCACATAATTCCGGTCTTCTGGTATAAGAGCTATATGATTGAAAATGACATTGCCTTGACATGCCAATTACAGTAGAAAACAATATCATTCAATGTTCAAGTGAAAACTAGACAAGCAAAACAAAATAATGATTTATACAATATGACTTTGATATATCAAAACGAAACAAGCAAACGGACAAATAGAATGTATCATACATTAGAAGACGAGTTCTTTTGTTGTTTTATAGTTGCTATAATTTACGACATGTGTGTGCCCACTGACTGACAAAGAGATAAGACTTAACGAGGCCCAATCTAAAAGAATTATGAAAAATCTGACCAATAACTATGTCTGAATTTTTTCCTCAATTCCTATATATGTATAATGAATGGATTAAGCTAAAAAAATATATACCTTACCTTTATTGTAGTAACGGGAGGGACATGCTAAAATAGGGCTAATATTATAATGGATATATAGTAAAAATTGCCCTGAAATGAACTAAAAGTGAATTTAAAAAAAAACTGTTCAATAACTAATTTTGTTTTTCACATATGACATGCATCAAACATCACTCTTTCCATTCAAAGTCAGAAAACCAGGTGTTGCGGGGGAAATTTTTTATAGGGGGGGCTCTCAAAACCTACATTTTACCATTTTTTTAAAAGAAAATCAAGATATCACTCAAAATATCCAAAATTAATTTTTAAAAATGTAATAAGTTGTCTCTTTGTTATCCTGGATCAACAAAACTGTAATTATTAATTAAAAAAACATACTTAAAAGGTAAAATTTCACAAGGAGGGGGGTGGAAGGGGGGGGGGTGCAAAATTTCAAGTCATTTATTATCATATCTTCACAAGCAAAAATCTAATAATCAAAAATAATTGAAAAGAAATATGTAAATGTAAATAAAACAAACTTATAATACATACATAAAAGAATGCATTTGAGTTGAAAGAAATAAAAAAAACTTGGTTTATTGGGTTTGACATTTTTGAAGGGAGAGTCTCAAAACTTTTTTTTATTTATTTTACAAATAGAAAATATCAATAGGAATTGAATTGCACTTTATTTGAATAAAGTAGATTCCTAGTTAAGACTTGCAAATGGAAATATTGGTTAAAAATCTTAATGGGGAACATCTCAAAACACAAATTGAATATCTAAAAAAATAAAATGTAATGCAATACCTTTTTTACATAATCAATGAACCGTGAAGTTGATTAGAAGGGTTAAATACCAAAATGATATTATTTATACTCTGATGCCTATAGGTTTATATAAAGTTTTCATAATGATATCATAGCACAATCCTTTATGGTAAAATAAAATAACTTCTACCTGCAGTTCAACCAGACTTTGTACCAATGGACTGTCGGACACAGAGATCTTTACACTATAATCCCCTACTTTTAGTAGACGTATATATATAAACTTGTGAGGGTTCAACTATAAAAACAGACATCTCATACAGAATCCTGTTGAAATCATTAAAAGCTGGTCTTTATAGTCTGAAGGCTTGGGTACTTTTAAGGCCGTGTGAACTCCTCTCTTGGAATGACGAGTCTTTTTTTTTCTGTCATATCATTTATCTTGAAATTTTGCTGAGCCATTGTATTCAACTGTTTTTTTAAAATGTTTTTGAGGCAATATGGAGCAGACTGTCAGTAGTCAATTCCAATGTCATTCAGTGCAGATCATATTGTGAGCCTTTATAGCTGAATCGGTTTCATTCGTAATCATACCACATCTTCTTATTTGTTTATATCTACTGCACCCGGGAGACTTGGTGATGACTTCATGCATTTGTTTCAACAATGTTCATTACTACAGACAGAACTAACACTCCCTGATCTATTCTTTGGTTTCTAGGCCAGATAAACATAATAAAAAAAACAATCTCTTACTGATTGAGTATTTAATAATTTCAATATTAACAATATAACAAATAACATAAATTCAACAATGAAAACAAGGTAACTATATATGTTTATGAACAGATTTTTAAAGTCCCTAAAACATAAGGTTGATAACTGAAATCAAATGAAATTGTAATTTTTGTGCAACATTATAGGATTAAACTTATTTACTGGACGGAGTCCTAAACTTACAAACAAAAAAGAGGGCTTTTATGTTGAATTTGTGAGTCTGAGACCAGATTACAAAGCAACCACGTTCTAAAAAAATGTGCTAAATTCTGATAATTATTAATTGATACATTTTTAATATTTGTTTTCCAAATTTTATCTTTCTTCAGACCTCAAATTCTTTTCATGTGTACTGCGCATGACTATATTAGGGAAGCAGTTTTGGCAAAGGCGTTTATTGACGTACCCATCCTTCCAAGCATACCTTATCAATATAAACTGAACAGATGGTCACTCAGGAAAATGTGATTCAAGTTTTCCTACTGGTTTATCCAAGATATCCATTAGTATTACACAAATTTACAAAAGGTTAACAAATATAAAATGATTGTCTTGTAGAGAAGCCAAGAAAATTTTGTTCACAAATTTTCCTTATACACAAATACAATTGGTAGTAAAATTTCAAACTACCCTCTTACAGGAAGTTCCTGTACTGAAGATCTAATTATTGCACTCAACATGTTAAGATCTGGAGTCTATTCTGGACCAAATATGAAATTATTCCCTTTCATAGAAGCTTAGACAATTTTGAAGACAAACTTTTACCTTGTACAATGAGTAGTTACATTTCAAACTATCAGCAAACACAAAGTGGCTGAATTCAGATCTAAAAACTGCTTAATCGTTACAACTCAATATTTTCAAGCTTTGGGCCAAATATAAAATCATCCCCTTTCATAAAAGCCAAGAAAACTTTACAAAAATAATTTCCTTGTACATTCAGCAGTCATACTTTAAACTGAGTAATTAATTTGGCTGCATACCAGATAAAAAAAATGCTTACAACTCTCCATGATCAAGCTCTGGGCTTCATATAAAATCATTCCCTCTCATAGAAGCGAAGAAATCATTGTCGAAAGATTAATAGACAGACAGAATTACATACCGTGATGCAGGTAAAATGATACCCCCACCTGAATATTTCCTTATAAAACAGAAAGATGTTGAAATTTCAGAAATCTTGGTAAATTGAAATTGTTCCTGGGAAAAATGTAACTAAAATTTTCCACATTGCTATCATGTGTGAAATGATACAAGTGTAAGATAAATGGGATGTTGTTGATTGATGAATCTGAAAAAGAATCACATGGTATTGCTGACTTATATAGTAGTTTCTGAGAAAAATGTGACAAAAAAAATATCAACTTGGCTATAATATGTAAAATCATACTAATTTTGTTAAACAGGAAGTTGTTGAGTGGGGAATCTTAAAATGCATCACAGGTTAAAGCTTACTTATAAACCCTGAAATAAAATATCAGAAATCCTCGTCTTCAAGTTCCTCAAAAAATTAAACAAAATATATTTATGGCACAGACAGAGGTAGAACAGTAAACCCCTATTTTGTTTAAAGCGCATGTATAAATATTAAATGCTGCCCTATTTATCAATACATGTTCATGTGTATAGTCACTGTATACAGTAATAACATCATTCTTCATTAGAAAAAAAGTCAGCTATCTTTTGGATCACTCGACGATTGTTACTAATTCTGGCCTTTCCACTGCCTGTCTTTTCACTCAACAAATAAAATAGACCATCAAATCCATCTCTATGATAAGAAATTTTCAGATGATTGTAAGTCAATGTTGAATCTTCAAGTTTCTTGAAAATTGTTCTAGAGAGGACCTTATTTCTTAACAAGTGTTCTAATGACTCTTTATTCGGTTGCACACCCTGAAATGTAACTTGGTGACTGCTGTAAAAATAGTCAGATAGGAGAACATCAATTTTCTCCGTCTTTTTTACAAGAGACATAAGCATTCTACAATCATCTAAAGCGTTGTGAGCGGAATAAGCTTCATTCAACAGTTTCTGAGCAATATACTCTTGCTTGTAATTTTCAAATTCTGGATACAACATTTTGAAAAAAGGTAAAGTATCACAGAATCCAACAATATATCTTGAAAAATGATTCCATAATTTATAAAATTTTAATTGATTAAATAGTATGATACTGTCAAATCGCCTATTGTTATGAGCAGCAAGCACAATGTGTTTGTCACTGGCACAAAGTGACATTAAAAACTGTATGAAATCTAAAAGAACTTGCTGTGGGTGTTTATGTGAAACTGGTTCATCGTTGTAAAGGAGCTCATTTGTCGCTGTATTAAACTTTAATCCTGTCACTCTACATGCATCTTCTGAAATTTCTTGAGTAGGAGTTGCGTATCTGTTAAATTCCTGTTCTTCACAAACTGCAGAGATTTGTGTAATTGAACTTTGTCTACCTATATAAAAAAGAAAATAACTTAATAAATTGATGAAAATAAGTAGATTGAATGATTGTCATGGTAAAAGTTCAATTGCAAATTTCTTTTGTATAATTAAACCAAGAGTAACAATAGTGGACACAGATCAGTATGGATAGTACTTAGCAGTCTGAGAGTATTGCATAGGAATATGACTCAACTTACTAAAGGATACCTCCACATCCCACATTTGATTAACTAAATTATATCAATTATCTCCCTTGGAATTTCTTAGACCAGGATTATTTTTCTTTATATTTTCCAATAAATGTGCATCTATGACTTAAATTTTGTGCAAGTTTCATAACATTTCCTTGATGAGGCATTCTAAAAAGTTGCAGATTAAAAAGGTGGAAGGACATTATTTGGCTCAACTAATGAATTCCTGATTGTCTAGAACTTTTTTCCGAATAAAATACCATTGTTATACGACAGTGTGTTTTTTTTTACAATAGAACTATAAACGAACACAAGCTTTTTTTTTAGAAAATTTTCTCTTGACTATTTACCTAATAGTAAAAAAGACTTAACCAGCAAATAGTTTTTAACCATTTCCTGAACTTTTGTCTTTGGATAAAAGTGACATCATAGTCTGATAATACATCAATCTGATGCCATGGTTTTCTTTATAAAAAAATAGTTATTGACTGGCTTTTTCAAACAATAGCAAGTTTAACTATGCTTCCACTCTTTATCCATTCAATGATTTGTCCTTATAGCCTGTCAGTCAATAAGTATATAATATTGTCAGAAAATATCAAGTTTTTATACGCCCATCGTCTTTTAGACGGGACGTATTATGGTATACCGTTGTCCGTCCGTCCGTCTGTCCGTCTGTCCGTCGTCCACACTTCGGACAATAACTCAAAAACACTTTTACCAATTTTCATGAAACTTCAGTGAATTGTTTATATCTATTGACGTAAGCTCCCTTTCGTTTTTTTTTAATTTCAGATTTTAAGTTTTGGATTTATGGGGCTTTATTCATAAAAAAGGGGGGATTTTCAACACTTCGGACAATAACTCAAAAAGGCTTTCATTAATGTCCATGAAACTTTGGTGAATTGTTTATATCTATTGATGTAAGCTCCCTTTCAATTTTTATAAATTTCAGATTTTAAGTTTTGGATTTATGGGGCTTTATTCATAAAAAAAGGGGGATTTTCAACACTTCCGACAATAACTCAAAAAGGCTTTCACCAATGTCCATGAAACTTTGGTGAATTGTTTATATCTATTGATGTAAGATCCCTTTCAATTTTTATAAATTTCAGATTTTAAGTTTTGGATTTATGGGGCTTTATTCATAAAAAAAAGGGGGATTTTCAACACTTCGGACAATAACTCAAAAAGGCTTTCACCAATGTCATTAAGGACATTATTTGGCTCAACTAATGAATTCCTGATTGTCTAGAACTTTTTTCCGAATAAAATACCATTGTTATACGACAGTGTGTTTTTTTTTACAATAGAACTATAAACGAACACAAGCTTTTTTTTTAGAAAATTTTCTCTTGACTATTTACCTAATAGTAAAAAAGACTTAACCAGCAAATAGTTTTTAACCATTTCCTGAACTTTTGTCTTTGGATAAAAGTGACATCATAGTCTGATAATACATCAATCTGATGCCATGGTTTTCTTTATAAAAAAATAGTTATTGACTGGCTTTTTTAAACAATAGCAAGTTTAACTATGCTTCCACTCTTTATCCATTCAATGATTTGTCCTTATAGCCTGTCAGTCAATAAGTATATAATATTGTCAGAAAATATCAAGTTTTTATACGCCCATCGTCTTTTAGACGGGACGTATTATGGTATACCGTTGTCCGTCCGTCCGTCTGTCCGTCTGTCCGTCCGTCGTCCACACTTCGGACAATAACTCAAAAACACTTTTACCAATTTTCATGAAACTTCAGTGAATTGTTTATATCTATTGACGTAAGCTCCCTTTCGTTTTTTTTTAATTTCAGATTTTAAGTTTTGGATTTATGGGGCTTTATTCATAAAAAAGGGGGGATTTTCAACACTTCGGACAATAACTCAAAAAGGCTTTCATTAATGTCCATGAAACTTTGGTGAATTGTTTATATCTATTGATGTAAGCTCCCTTTCAATTTTTATAAATTTCAGATTTTACATTTCCGTGTTATGAATTTTTATGCTTAAAAAGGGGGGATTTTCCAATTTTGGGACAATAACTAACACTTTCACAAAATTTTATGCAACTTTGATAAATTGTTTATATCTATTGACATAAGCTCCCTTTCCATTTTTTTAAATTTTAGATTTTACGTTTTTCTTAAGTAATGAATTTTTATACTTAAAAAAGGGGGATTTTATGAAACTTTTAATGTAACATCCCTTTTGATTTGTATATATATTTCTAGTTGATCATATAAATTCATTTAAAGCATAAAAAACAAGTTAAAAGAGCAACGGGCGTATCATGTGCTCAAGCGCAGCCCTTTATTGTGAATACTTGGCTGATAGGTGAAATTGTTTGGCAAGTCTGGCATATTCCCTTACTCCTAAAGCTTGTACAAATAAACTTGATGCTTTCCTATTTCCAATTCATATTTATATCATACTTAGTCCTGTGGTCTCTAAATCATAAAAAACGACAACTTTCTCAATATGTTCACAGTTGTCCTCTGATGGTCCTGGAATAACTGTCAAATCAGGTTCTTCTGCATCAGCTAAAATATACAATTGAGGTCAAATTATATCTTGTAAGAAGACCTATCTGGAAAAATTCAATATAATGTATAAAATTAGAAAGAAGGGATGTAATAACACTGTTTCGGTTTTTGTGTTGTAATCCACTGTCATATGAAAAAGTAATGGAAACACTTTTTTTTTGTTAAATCTTCAAAATACATTTTGATTTCAAATTTCTTTCTTATTTTGATATTGTTATATATTGGATAATTGTATATTTGAAAATTGTATATTTGGATATTTGAAAAAAAAACATAATATAAGTTATATGAAATAGAAACCACAAAAGAGAGTAACAGTATTATAAATAATTTACCAATAGTGTTAGCAGGGCAATTTCATTAATGGAAATTAGTCATGTTCTTTCATTGTCAAAATTATATTAAAAGGTTGTTCATCATGAAAGTTCAATCATATTCCCCAAACATCTATGTTGTCAAAAAACTCTAACAAAAATTATCTTTCTTTGTTAGAAAATAGTAAATCCCAAATTAATATAACTATAATTTTATATCAAATATTTTGAAATATATTTTATATATGGGTAGTGCTTTGATAGCATGTTGTAGGAACAATTATTGTTTTTTTAAATTCTTATTGAAAACGTACAGATAAAATTTATACATACCAATGACATTTGAGCAGTAAGTGTCCCCTTCCCTGATTTCATGACTTCTTGTTTCTGAAGATCTCTGACTTTTAAGTTTTAAACGTTGTAACTGTAAAATAAAGTCTACACACTCTAAAGCATGACAAATTTAATGTTTATTCACATAGTTATAATGATACAATAGGATAATACTTTATATAAAATTTAAAAAAAAACCAACAATTTAGAGGATTTTTTTTCATTTAAAACTTTCTATCATATGATCAAAGGGATGTAACTCCCACTAAACAGGGATTTTTAATTTTTTTTATCATGAAAATAAGAAATTTCAAAAGGCTGCATAAAACTATGTTTAGAATTTATCAATCTCCTTAAAAGTCATTTAATGTATAAAGATTGTGTTCGAATGAAAATTCTGAAATGCTTTTAAATCAAACCTTAAATTCCTTAGTCTTTGCTACAGTCCTTTTCCTGTTAACATCCTTGTCTCTTATTGCAGCTGTTACTGTTGTGGCAATTCCAGGACTAAGACCAAGCTCTTCATGGACCTAAAAAAACACACAAGAACTTGGGAGCTGTGTCTTACATTGTGTATGATAACATTTCACAAAGCTACCATCCTAAACAACATTTATATTATTCTTTTTGATATATTTTTTTCTATGTATGTGCCTGTCTCAAGTAAGGAACCTGTAATTCTGTGGTTGTTGTTTGTTTATGTGTTAGTGTTACAAATTTGTTTTTTGTTCTATTTCTTTTATAAAAATAAGGCGGTTAGTTTGGTCTGAATTGTTTTACATTGTCATTTCGTGCCTTTTATAGCTGACTATGCAGTATGGGCTTGGCTCATTGTTGAAGGCCATATAGTCGCCTATATATATAATTGTTAATTTCTGTGTCAAGTTTGTCTCATGGAGAGTTGTCTCATTGGCAATCATACCATATCTTCTTTTTTATATCTATGAGTTTCATGTGATTATGGTTTATCTTTCAACTTAACCTAATTAGTGAACCAGTTTTACAGTTTTTCAAGTTTATAAACCATATTCTGTTTAAAAAAATAATTTGATGAATGTTTTTATATTTATACTTTATTTAAATAAATTATTAGTACCTGTGCAACATATTTGTAGCCTTCATTTTTTTGACAAACAGCAGCAGACAATCTGTGAGCTAAACTTCCACTCTCACTGTAATGCTTGTCTTTTGGGGCCTTTGATCGAACAGTGTTGTTAAAGCTTTCATTAGGATTACTGGAATCTAGTTTGCTCATCTTTCCCGGGTCAAGGTCTGTAAACACTTTTAAAAGATCTTTTTTCAAGTTTTCATCTTTGAGATCTGCACCCCATGGTAGATTTCTGTGCTTTGCTGTGGGTTTGTTTTTCATTTGGCACCAGTCTCCACATCCATCATGATTACCAAACTGGTGTAGCACTACAGATGGTAAACTGTTCTTTATTCTGTCTGAGTCACCTTTGTTTTGGGCTAACATGAAAGAAAAACTTTTAATGAGAGCAGTAATTGTTTTTACAGAGAGTTCTTTATATTTGCCTTTTATTTTGTGGAGCCTATTTGATATGTTCTTCTTTACATGATTGATGTCACTGACCTTTTCCAAACATGAGTCGACTTCACATCTTGCCCGATTGAATGCTGTGCAATCGTCATCTCCTATTAGTGTTATTACCGGGGTATCTTTCTTTTTGGCGTCTTTTAGTATTTCCACAATCATGTCTGGTTCCATAGATTTGGCTGAGCCACACCAATTCTTACGACATTTATGTTTTGTTGGTAGCCGTTTTTTAAATTTTGCCACATCACATTTCCTGCATCTCTTATATCGAGCACTATAGCCAACAACCTTTCCTGTTTTTTTCCCAATCATGGAAGCTGTTCCTACAAAAAAAGTTTTCCATTGAATATTTTTTTTAAATTACTGGATTTCACTAATTACGTGTTACACCCACTTTCATGTCAAAAGGAATCTAGCTCCTCATATATATTATTCACATTATTGTACCCTTCATAAAAATAGTTGATACCAGGAGTATTTTTAATGTATTTTTATTCAAATTTATTTCATTTTTATAACCCTGTTCATTTTTATACACATATGTTTTTCTGCTGGTGGAAAATATTCTTTTTTACCTCTATGCCTTTTTCAATTTAGTTTTGCCAACAAACATAAACATATTTTACATACAATTTTCCTTACTTAGAAAAAAACCAAAAGAGAAAAAAAAAGAAGATGTGGTATGATTGCACATGAGACAACTCTCCACAAGAGCCCAAGATGACATAGAAATTAACAATTATAGGTCACTGTACGGCCTTTAACAATGAGCAAAGCCAATACAGTATAGTCAACTGTTAAAGGCCCCTAAGTGACAAATAAATCAATATTGTCTGATGAAGTATTCATTTTGTCCAAGAAACCCGTAAAAGGTAAACAAGATGGATAAAATCCAATTGTTATAATTTCTTTAGCCAAATTCTTTTGCAAACGACGAATCTTTCATTGCAAACATTTTTTTTTCTTTTCCAAAATGTGTAAAAATGGAGGCTGCCAACGGAAACCCTGCTTCCAAGAATGATATATCTGTTCAATATTTCTTAGTTTTAAGAATAAAATAAGTTTTTTTTTAGTTTTAGTATGACATGTAAACAGATCATAATACTTCCATCTTAAGATAGGTAAATAATAAAGATATAGTTACCAGACAAACTATTGTAACACCTTCCTGAGCCCCTTCTCTGATAAGCTCCGTCTGCTGATGCTGTTATTCCAGTTACACTAATAGGGCCACACACAGGATTAGTGTTATCTGTTGAAGCTATTCCACTACTGCTTGTTGCAGTTTCTGACCCACTAGCAATGGCATGAATTGCATCACTGTCATTATCGGCTTGTAAATTACCTGAAATGAAAAAATGATTGACAAGTTAAAAGATAAAAGCACTACATATGGACAGCAACCCTACAACAGGTCAGGCAATGTCTGATTCCCCTGAAAATTTAAGGGAATATAGATCTTGACCCCATGTCAAATATATACTAATTGCTTTAGTTTCAGAGTTATAAGCCAAAATCTGCATTTCACCCCTATGATTTATTTATAGCAATGGCAGCCATGTTTTTTTTACAAAAGAGAAAATAAAACACAAACCTTGTACTAAATAAGGATAATTTAGACTTAGTTTGGTGTTCATTGTTTCATAGCAGGTTTTTTGAAAGTTAACAAACTCAAATAATAGACAAATTACATGTGAACAAAGCCAGATCTAGCTAGCCTCTTGTTTATCATATGAATAAAGTTCTATTTTTCTTTAAAGACTGACATATAAAAACTTATGTTGCGTTAATTATGATTTAAACTTCATTTCATGCTCATTCAAAATAGTGCTCATTTTCACACAACAAATCACATTCACATTAATATTCATGACATGTGTAGAGTGGTTCAATCCTTTGTAGATTGATATTCAATACTAGAAAATATCAGGCTTACACAAATCTGTCATTAAAGAGTCATCATTGATTTACTCACAAGTTTTTGTTAGCAATCCCTCCTCAAACAAAGCATTGTCTACGGACTGTTGTGCTATATTTTCAAGAATAGGCCCAACCTCTTCACAACGTCTTCTTATCAGGCTTTCACTGACATTTGGCAAATTTAGTGATGTAAATAAATTATTAAGCTGTATTGGTCCTATTCCACTGTGGTACATACCTGAAATATTAATTTTCATTTAAAAAATTGCAGTATTTGTATGTGTCAATACATTTATGTACATATAGGAATCTGATGTACAGTAGTTATCATGTGTTTATGTAATTTATACATGTTTCTCGTTACTCATTTTTATATAGATTAGACCGTTGGCTCCAAGTTGAAGGCCGTACATTGACCTATAATGGTTTACTTTTATAAATTGTTATTTGAATGGAGAGTTGTCTCATTGGCACTCACACCACATCTTCCTATATCTAACATATATATATTTTAAAACTAAAAATTTGAACAACAGTACTAATATAAGGTGACATACTGCAGCTGTGCTATATGAGCAGTCAAATTGCATCGACTATAATTCATCTGTGATAAACAGTCAGTGATCGTACATGTATATATCCCCTTGTATATGACGTAGACAATGGTTTTCTGTACAGTTTAATTGATGACGTCAATAAAATATACAGGTTGGCGGAAATTTTACGCCTTTGGCTTATAAGTAAGAAATGATAGTTTCTACTCTAAATACATCAATTAGATCAGTTATAAGAGTTGCAGTTTATAGTGAAACAGCATACCTTGTTTCGAAATATAAATTTTATTTGTACTTGGCTGGAAAAAAACTTTTTCTCGCCACAGCCTCGCTTTCTATCTGCTTCTACATGTTGTAAGTCTTGTACAGATAACATTGATATTTCGAGACATCAAAAGATAATAACCAAAGGCTGCAAAATTTTCCTAAAATTACTAATTCCGGGGCAGCAGCCCAACAACAAGTTGCCCGAATGGTCTGAAAATTAAAGGGCAGATAAAACATGACCTACATGTAATGAACAAAAAAATACTGCATTTTACCCTATGTATTTTTAGCCATGGCTGCCATCTTGATTCATGGGGGGGGGGGAGGGTCATGGGACACATCTTTTTAACAAGATACCATAATGATAAACGCAATGATCATGATGACTGTCGACAAGTTTGGTTAAATTTTTCTTAGTATAGTTTCAGAGGAGAAGATTTTTGTAAAAACCATGATGGACGCAAAGTGATGAGAAAAGCTAACTTAGCCCTTTTTACTAATTTATATGTTTACTTAAAATCTTGCCTTGAGCTGATAGACAATTTAATTTTTATGTGGTGTTTTTTTCATTAACAATTAGCAATTTAATGATCAGTATATATCTGGACAACTGATCTGTCAAATTAATTGCTATTTTTTTTTAAAAGAAACAAAAGTATTTAATGATTTCAATACACAAATAATATAAATATAAAAAGTCTGGTTAAACAGTTTTCTATATATAGAACAAGGAGACTATATCAGACCCTAAAAAAAGAATAGGTTTGTTTGCCCTAATGCTACATGTACCTTCCTTGAAAATACTACCTACTTAAAAATCTTTTATTGTCCTAATGTGAAAATATTTATTTTTATTCAGATAGACATGAAGATTTATAAACATTGATACTTAAATTTCTCATAGCCAAAAGAAAAAGAAATAGCCTACCTACATTGTAGCAACAAATATACCCACTTTCTCGATGCATAGATTGGGTACTAAGGGTTTTGGCAAACCAAAATATTTCTAAGTGTGGCCTCATTCTGACACAAAATTTTCACTGATTTTGGATATATCCACATTGCGGCACATGATGTTAAAGGTTTTGTTATAAGAGTCAGGGTTCTCACTAGGAATTTTTCATGGTGAGTCCTGGGACTCATCACTTTTAGAAATGGTGAGTCCCAAAAGATTTTGATGAGTCCAGGATGCAATGTATTTTTTTTGTGTCATAAGATAATGAAATGTGACGAAATACAACTTATAAAACGATGCGTGTTGGGTTGGTAGATTTTATTAAATCAATAAAAAATATGACTTCTTAATAGTTATTGCTCAAAATTTATACATTTTACAGACTTCTTTCTGGGTCTATATCATATCCTTGATGTGGGGCCACATTGAAAAAAATGTTGGTTTGCCACAACCAGAGTTCCATAAAAAAGATCAGGGCAATAGTCTGAGTATTTGGTGCATAGTACAGAATAAATTTAAAATGTACATGTACAGAATATAAAAAAGAAGATGTGGTATGATTGCCAATGAGACAACTGTTCACAAGACAGTTTTTACAACTAAAGGTCACTGTACAGCCTTCAACAGTGAGCCAAAGCCCATTCAGCATAGTTACATGTAGCTTCAAAAGGCCCTGAAAGCTATATCATAATTATGTCAACAAATTTAATCACAATCCCAATTCAGACAGTATCAAGCTGGAATATTGTGTCCAATATTGCCCCAATTGTCAGGGTTTGATAAGCGCTCAATGAAGCATTTTATTCTACTGTGTAAAGTACCTTTTCACTGGATGATGTAAGATTTTGGTTCTGTAAATTTGATTTTGTATTTTTTACATTCTTGCCCGACAGAAAAAAAACCAACCAAAAGCAATAAACTAAAGTAACGATGATAGTCCGTTGGAAGGGGACGAAAATTGGCTGACCCGTGTTAAGAGAGAGTCATATCTCTTGTACGGAAGCAGGACAAGTCGCCCCACTGGCAAGTCGCCCCACACCTAATCGCCCCACTTTTTCACCAACTCGCCCCACTTTAAAAAAAAATGCCCCAACCTGGATTACCAAATCGCCCCACTTTTTAAAAAATCGTCCCACATGTGAAATTGGTTTAATCATGTTAAATATTTATTTTAACTCTATTCATACTTGTACTATTCATAAGTGGAAATATTAATACTCACTTCTTACTGCTATATTAAAAAAAGGGAATAATATAAGAAGTTTCTATAAGGTTTTCAATGGGATAGCATCTTTTTCCATAAGTGGGGCGAGTTGGCAGGAGTAATATTCATGGAATTTAACTTATATACAATGGGATAACATCTTTTTCTACAAGTGGGGCGAGTTGGCAGGAGTAATATTCACGGAATTTAACTTATATACAATGGGATAACATCTTTTTCTACAAGTGGGGCGAGTTGGCAGGAGTAATATTCATGGAATTTAACTTATATACAATTGGATAACATCTTTTTCTACAAGTGGGGCGAGTTGGCATCCTGGTTAATAATATTAAATATAATATAAATCTAGATTATTATCATTTTCTTTTAAGTGGGGCGAGTTGGCAGGAGTAATATTCACGGAATAACATCTTTTTCCATAAGTGGGGCGAGTTGGCATTACTACATTCATCCTGGTTAATAATATATTAATCTAGATATTATCGTTTTCCATAGTGGGGCGAGTTCGCAGGAGTAATATTCACGGAATTTAACTTATATACAACGGGATAACATCTTTTTCCATAAGTGGGGCGAGTTGGCTTTACTAAATTCATCCTGGTTAATAATATATTAATCTAGATTTTATCGTTTTCCATTCAGTGGGGCAAGTTTTCAGGAGTAATATTAACGGGATTTAACACATTTCACAAGTGGGGCGATTTTTTAAAAAGTGGGCCGATTTGGTAATCCAGGTTGGGGCGGTTTTTTTTTTAAAGTGGGGCGATTAGGAGTGGGGCGACTTGTCATGGATTCCTCTTGCACGTTAAAGACACCCTTGTAGATTTCGAAAAAGAGTAGGCTAATGCGACTACAAGGCAGCACTCGCAAGACATCATAATTATTTGCAGTCCAGGAATTGGTACTAGGTAAACATGCTACATGTGAATATAAAGTATAAATATACAGGGTGTGCAGATTTTATTTTTGCACTTACCAGTTGCAAGTTTGGTGTTGACATCAAATATCCTTGGCCCATGGGATGCATTGTGGGTTTTGCCCATGGCAACACGTACAAAGTCATTACAGTTATAACAACGAACAATCAGGTGACCACATAAACCAGCAGGCAAAATTCCAATTCCATCTTTTAACTTCAATGTAATGTCACATCTGGAACATCTCATATTATCAAAAAAGGTTTGAATGTCAATCACATGTCTGGTATAACCTATTGGCTTTAATTTTCCAGAAAAATAGAACTCATTGATCTCATCAAACGATGCAGAGGATTGATACGTGTGATCATGTTGGAAAGAACCTGGTGTACATGGTGTAAAAGATGTATCAAAATCGGGCGTAAAAGTAGTATCAAAATCGGGTGTAAAAGTAGTATCAAAATCGAGTGTAGATGGTGTATCAAAATCAGTTGTGGATAAATCGGGTCTAGATATGTTGTCTAATCTGTTGTTGTAAGTCTCTGCCTGACAGTTTTTCAAAAACCGACCGTTCTTCTTTCTGCTAGGCATGTCGTCTGATATTGTTTACATTGCCGTAAATGGCGCGAAACTATGTCGTAAACAATAATAACAGTATAAATTTAAATAAAATATAAACTACGATCAAAAATTGATTTATTTTATCATTTTAGTTCCTAAAATAATCAGAAAAGGTATTGTTTATATTTATTTAATGTGTTATGTTATAACCGTTAAACCAACTACCGAAAAATCCCTGAGTTGCGCAATATTCAAAAACGCGTTCTAGATCGGGCCTCGTTAAAACACATTCCTTGAACTAAGCTAGAAATAACGATAAAAAAGCAAAAGCAAATTCAAACTAATGAAATCAATGTTATCAATCAATGGAACAAGTGAAAAACGAGTGCCATATTCCAGACGTTTTTCCCGTTTTTTGCCAGCTGAACATCCCACCACTTGTATGCCATGTTAATAAATCCGTTATATTGACACACTTGTGTAGCAACTCTTACAGACATAATAGGTTAATGTGACAATAATAAAGAAAATTGACAAGGCCATGGCTAAAAAAGAAAAAAAGACCCAAAGACATACAACATATAACAAAACAAAACATAGAAAACTAAAGACTTAGTAACAGGAACCCCACCAAACACTGGGTGATCTCGGGTGCTCCAGAACAGTAAGAAGATTCTGCTTCAGATGTGGCATTCGTAATGTTGCTTGTGTAAGTAGATAGGGGAATGTTCGGTTAACACAATTGTTTAAAGGATTTTCATTTATTCGTGATACATAATTATATTCATAATTTTATATCTTTTTCAGACTAATTAATAAAAAACTATGGAAGAACAGACATTAAGATTACCCACTGTTGACATCTCTAAAGCTAAAACACACAGGTCAGAAGTTGCTCAAACCGTTGTCGATGGTTTGGAAAACACTGGATTTCTGTTTATAGAAAATGTGCAGGGATTGAACTATGATCAACTTTATGAATGCTGTCAATGGTTCTTTGAATTACCAATGGAGACAAAGAAAACACTGCTAAGAAATATATGGAACTCAGAAAGTAGTAATGTTTACCGAGGATATTTCCCAGTAGGGGAGAATGAGCCAAGTCGAAAAGAAGGATTTGAATTCGGACGAGATGTTGATCCAAATGACAAAACAATTGCTCCTGGAAATTGGTTTTATGAAAAATGTGTATGGCCAAACGAAGATGGAACATTTCCTTTTAAAAAAATTTTGCTTGAGACTTACGAATATATGCACGATACTGCTATGGAGATTCTTCGACTTGCAGCAATGGGTTTAGGTATAGACGAACATGCCTTTGAACCAATATTTTCTACCAGGCCTATGTCAACGTTTAGGTTGATCCATTATCCACCTTGGAATAAAACCCCACCAGAAAATGCAGTGATTGAGGACGGTAAGGTAGTGACTACCCCGGATCACACAGACTCTAACTTTCTAACTTTATTGACTACATTTAATTATAAAGGACTGGAGATTTTGGCGCCGGACGGTAGATGGGTAGAACTTGAACCAAGGCCAAACACACTGGTAATGAATATTGGAGATGTCTTTTCAAGAATGATGGGTGGTCGTTTTAAGGCTACCCGACATCGAGTTATAGACATTGGAATTGATCGATATTCTGTACCATTTTTCCTCGAACCATCATTCGATGGTGACATTGGAATCAACTTTATGTCAAAGTACGGTTCGGAGGGACCTGACCATGTTGTTGAAAGATATGGACCTTGGGTTGTGAATACTATGAAACATGTTAAGAAATACTTTGAGTATAGGCACTTACCAGAATTTTGAATTCTGAATAAATAAGTGCAACCTTACTTTACTATGTAGTCTCGATACCATATATTTTTAGATGTGTTTGTTATCAAAGAGGGACGAAAGATACCAAAGGGACAGTTCAACTCATAAATCGAAAATAAACTGACAACGCCATGGCTAAAAATTAAAAGGACAAACAGACAAACAATAGTACACACGACACAACATAGAAAACTAAAGAATAAACAACACGAACCCCACCAAAAACTAGGGGTGCTCTGAGGTGCACCGGAAGGGTAAGCAGATCCTGCTCCACATGTGGCACCCGTCGTGTTGCTTATGAGATATCAAATCCGGTAAATAGTCTAATTCGGTAGGTCACATTTACGCAAGAAATTAATAACGTGTTATTGAATATCTCATTTGACCAAAAATATCACTTGGTGTAAATTAACCAATTATCAGAATTGACGAACAGACGCCATTGATGCCTTGATTTGTATTTCAGTACAACAAATAACAAACACTGATTT
Source organism: Mytilus edulis (assembly GCF_963676685.1). Lineage (NCBI taxonomy): Eukaryota > Metazoa > Mollusca > Bivalvia > Mytilida > Mytilidae > Mytilus > Mytilus edulis. Next base: position 7,848,008 of record NC_092345.1, read on the forward strand.
TGTTTGGATATTGAATTGTCATGGCAACATTTAATCAAAATTCATTCATAAAACAACAACAACTGTTACAACAACAGTACACAACCAAAATATTTGTCAATCAATAAAATGTTGATGACGATTGAACTAATCATTGTATCACAGCTGGGCGATCCAAAGCTGGTGTACTGAAGGGCGGTCCATTCAGCAATATTTCAGAATTAGCAGCTGGGCTATCCATAGTCTGCATAAAATGAAGTAAATTTCGCCAAAATTATCATTCGGACTTTAGTACAGAATGATAATCCGCCACAAAATTTACCCATGACAATTCAGTTATCTCCAATTCTACAATCAACTTTTCAACAACATTTAAACAATCAAAATAATAAAAGATATTGCGAATTCAACATTTATATAACAACCAAATTTCATAAAATACATGTATTTTCATCCATTATCAGTATGAACTGTGTTTATTTTAAATTAGAGGTGATCGTGAGGAAATACAACACAATGTGGATACTTTATGAATGTGTCTATTGCTGACTGAATTTGATTCAAGAAAATATCATTTCCAATAAATGATAGATGTACTCCATCGTCAGAATATAGCGCTAGATGACGATCATCAAAATCTGGATATTTGATAACGTATCCTCCATGTTTGAGTATATAAGATCTCACTCCCCTATTTATTCTCTTTCTTGTAACTTCCATGGCATGGTCATCACTTGAGTAACGCCATGAACGCCTGGGAAGAATGCTTGACCATATAAGAGAACAATTTGGGAGCATGCGAGACAGAATTGCTATTGTGAATTTAATGTGATATAGCAGAGCACCACATGGTACATTTCCTATGTCATTCCCACCACAATGCAATATCAACGCATGTGGAATTTTGTTGCAAAAATTAATGATGCTGTTAACTGTGCCAACAACATCGTCCCATTTCATACCAGATTTGCCTGCCCATCGCAAAAAACAATTATTATTTTTCAAAAGACCTAAATTACTACCTGAAGGTCTGTTCTCCGAGTGATCACGAGCACTGCATATTATTGAAGAACCAATAATCCATATTTCATTCACAGGCGCTTGGGTCTATGATACAGATTTTATTTTTTTTTTTTTTTTTTTTATTAAAATATTCAATTTTTCTATATTTATAATACATATCTATCACTTCTGTGCATGTCTTACCAAGTTTCGAGTGATTTAAACGACCCAGAGAAAATACCCAATTTTACTATCCATACTAAGAAACAAATCATGGATAGTAAAATTGGGTATTTTCTCTGGGTCGTTTAAATCACTCGAAACTTGGTAAGACATGCACAGAAGTGATAGATATGTATTATAAATATAGAAAATTGAATATTTTAATAAAAAAAAAAAAAAAAAAATCTGTATCATAGACCCAAGCGCCTGTGGCTTAAACCTGACAAGTACACCTTAACCGTTGCAGGGGCATATCCTAATTTTGATAAATAAGCAACATAATTTACTAAATGCGAAATACTGGGCGGCCATGTATTTCCTAAACCTTCTTTTAATCTAAATGAAACAAATGAAGTCAGTCCATTGTTATACGTTTTCCATATATTCTGAGAATTCGATGCGTCCAATAACTTTGCTATTTCTGGTCTAAAATTTTCCAAAATTCCTCCGGAATTGTAGCTGGATGTGTATCTGCTGTTAGAGCCAGACTTTTGAATTTCTGAAATTTTTTACGAGAAATACAATCTGCAATTATATTTGTATAACCAGGAATGAACTGTGCCTTAATGTGAAAATTGCCTAATAATGACCAATATACTATGTGTCTAATAAGGTTCATAATTCGTATAGATTTTGACGTCTTCTTATTTAAAATTTCAACCACGGCATTATTATCCGAATTAAATAAAATTTTCTTTTTTTGAAAAAGGTTACCCCATAATTAAACAGATAGTGCAATAGGTATTATTTCTAAATATGATATATCCCTGAGAACTTCAGTACCAGACCATTCTACAGGCCATTTAAGAAAAGCCCATTTACCTTGGAAATAGCAGCCACACCCTTTTGTTGAACCACCAGCGCTGTCAGTAAATAGTTGTAAAACTGAATTTGAAGTCCAATCAATGTCGAGCATGTAACTAATACCGTTAAATTTGTCTAAAAACAATTCCCATACCAACAAGTCTTGATACATGCCTTCTGTGATTCTGACATAATGATGTGGTTTCTTTGCATGACTACTTGCCAAATAAATTCGTCTGCTAAATGCTCTGCCTGCAGGTAGAGCTTTTGCACAAAAAGCTAATGACCCACACAAAGATTGTAGGTCCCTTAAAGTTATCTTTTTCCTACCCAATACCCATTTAATTTTTGACTTTAACTCCAATACTTTGTCCTCCGGAATTTGTATTAGCATTTTTTCTGTGTCTATAAGCAAACCTAGATAACTAAGTTTTGTTGTTGGGCCTTCTGTTTTTTCATGAGCAATTGGGACTCCAAGACGACAACATACTCTATCAAAACTATTCATCAGATTTTTACAATCCTCAGTATTACTTTTACCAGCAAATAAAAAATCATCCAAATAATGATCAAGATTATCTGAATTGGACTCATTCATGACAGCCCATTGAATGAAAGTTGAAAATTTTTCGAATAAGCAATTTGATTCTGAGTACCCCATAGGCAATGATTTATCTATGAAATAATATTCATTGAGTTTAAACCCTAATAGATCAAAGTTCCCTGGATAAATTTTTAACAATCTGAAGGCGGACTTAATGTCCTTTTTTCCAATTTCAACATTTGAACCCAATCTTTTAATCATATCAATAGCATTGTCAAAAGACGAATACTTTACTGTAGTAAATTTTTCATCAATAAAGTCGTTTATACTCAAATTTGGCGGAAAAGATAAGTGCGTAATCAATCTAAATCCACCCGTTTTCTTAGGAATTACACCTATAGGCGAACACCTTAGATTAGATATAGGTCTAGTCAAAAAAGGACCAGCTATGCGACCATTTTTTACTTCACTCATGACTTTTTCCCATGCCACCCCAGGATTTTGGATGACTGAATGTAAATTTTTTGATTCAATCCTACATCGGGGTCCAAAATAATTTAACCTAAAACCTTCAGAAAATCATTGCATCATGTTGATTTGGGTAATTGAAAAGAAGTTTATTTAATTCTGTGATATTGATCGGAGTAAAGCCAAGACACCATATGTCCAACGGATTAATTAAAGATTCTGAAAAATATAAAATTTAATTGTTAAATGTTTGTGGTGCGGCTATTCGAAGGGCAGGGAATCTGCTTCCTCGAGGTCTAAATCCTTGATTCGAATTTGCTCCTCTTTGAAAATGTGTTTGACTTCTAGGTGCAAAATTTCTAGCAACTCTTGTTGTATTTTGATATGTGCCTCGGGCTGCATTTTGAGAACGAGCATATGCCTGGTTGCTATTTACTTGTTGACAGCCAGCGAAAGGGTGGGCCATTCCGCATTTCATACATAAATGGGTGTAAAAACAATTTTGACGATTACAAGCTCCCTTAAAATTATAATCATAGCATGGTCGATTACCTACACTTGTCTGTTGAATTGTATTACCCTCCGGTTCCCCATTAGCTATGACGGTGTACCATAAAATGCCATCAATGGAAGACCAAGATCTTGTAGGATTATTTGCCATTCTTAATCGAAATTGCTGGTCATAACAATAAATCTTCTCAAAAGACACTTGTGTACCTCTAATGATTGACATATAAGTGGTCAATTCACTAGCTAAATTTGGAAAACGTTGAATAAATATTTTCATATAATTTATCAATGCATCAGTCCATGACTCAATGTTTTGAATAGATTTAACTTTGCTGTTTTTGTTTGATGTAATTACAAGTGAACCAGCTGCATTATCATAACTTATAACATTCTGAGGTCTGTCAACTTGACTAATACAATTTTGATAAAGAAGTAATGACAAATCTATAAATTCTCTATTCCATATTTTTTCTTTCAAATTTTGAGATACGTAAACATCACATTCTGACTGATTAGGTATAAGCATAGGATCATTATTTATCTCACCATTTTGATTAGGCATTGGCACAGGAGCTGGTATTTCAACTTGCGCAAATGGCGCTTGTACGTGCATTGCTGGTGTTACGGGACCTTGCAAGGCAGGTTGTCTTTCAATTGGCAAAGGAGCCTGGATTTGTAGAGGAAGAGGTGCTTGTACTTGTACTTCACCAACAATTGCCCCCACATCTTGATTTCTTGATGCAGCAACTGCACGGTTTCTCCTTCCGCGTCGTCTCTCTGGTGGTTGCGCTTCAACAACGGGCACTCGTGCGCGCCCATTCCCATTTCTTCGTCGACCAATTCTAGGCATTTGTATAAACGAAATAGGTTAAAAATTGAAGTACTTACTAACATCACATAGCTAGTATTCTGTCTTTTAATTTGATTTATTTTTGTAACAGTTTCAATGCATCGACTTCAATATCAATTTTTATTCATATCTATCAACTCAATCATTTGAGCTTAAATCAATAAATTAATTCCTTTGATTTTCTCTTATCTAATTATTATTTTTTTTTTTTTTTTTTTTTTTTTACCGGTACATGTATATCACGAATTGTGATATGTAAAATATATAATTTATTTATGATTAATTTAACCTGTAAACATGCACCTACCTGTCTCTACGAATTATAACAGGTATACTTTAACATGCTGCATCAATGATAAAATAAACTGTGAAATTAAACATGTTTAGGCAATGCATGTACTAATAAAAATTATTCATTTAAAATTTCAATACCGCGTGGCTCAACCGCATATTTAATTCGACGAAGTAATAAGTTAATTTAATTATTACAAAAAAGAAAATATAAATAAAATCTTTAAATCCGAATTAGATTTAGAATATGAATTCTTACATAAACTTATTAAAACAATACTTATCTTGATAGTGTATGTAGAATATTTCTCTTAATTTTTTAACGTCCTCTCCGTTCGGTTTTCAAGGTAAAAGAGACCGTTAAATTGCACGGACTTTTACTACTCGGCTGTCACATGCTCAAATTAGCATAATAAGAGTAAAGGACAACTCGATTTGTCGAGTCTCAATACATGTATATGAGGGGGGGCAAGGGGGGTCCCAATAACAGCAAAACAGCAAATTGATTTGGCTCATAACAGATAACAAGGAATTAAAATGGACAAAAACAGATAACAGTAAATGAAATATTAAAATAATTCAGTCTTTGACAAATCAGTATTTCTTATTACCGATATAATCCTTTGTAATGCATTCCATTTTCTATGACTATGTTTTTAGTATTAATTTATGTATCTAGAATGTGTTTAAATTTATACTACTTAATATATTATAATATTTTTTTATACGCTCGTTTACGGAACGTATTATGGTATACTGTTGTCCGTCTGTCGTCAACATGTCGGTATTAACTAAAAAACTCTTTAACCAGATTGCATTAAACTTTGGGAAATTGTTTATATCTATTGACGTGAGCTCCCCTTTTTTTTTTTTTTTTTTTTTTTTTTTTTTTTTTATAAATTTTAGATTTTAAGTTTCTGGGTAATGGGTTTTTATTCAATAAAATTGGTGTTTTTTTTTCAGTTTTCTGATAATATGTCAAAAATGCTTTCACAAAGCAAGGAATTTTGGTGAATTGTTTATATCTATTAACATGAGGTCACTTTCATTTTTATAAATTTTAGATTTTACGTTTCCGAGTTAACTGGTTTTATTTATTAAAAAGGGGGTATTTTCCAGTTTTCAGACATTAACACAAAAATGTTTTCAGCAGTTCTCAAGAAACTTTGCTGAAATGTTTATATCTATTGTTATAAACTCCCTTTCGATTTTTATTAATTTTAGATTTTATGTTATTGAGTTAAGGGATTTTATTCATTTAGAAAAAGGTGGTATTTTCTAGTTTTCAAAAATAACTCAAAAATGCTTTCAGCAATTCTCATGAAACGTTGGTGTATTGTTTATATATATATTGACTGAAGCTCCCTTTGTTGCTAATAAAAAAATGACCTAAAAGAGTTTGAATATTCCGACTTTTTTTAAATGACCATTTAATGAGGTGTGTGAATTTTTCTTAATAAGACTATGAGGCAAAGTGGTATATAGGGTAGCAAAATCAAAAGCACCAATTATAAGCATGCAATTTATCAAGTACTTCGAACGAATTTTGACACTCCAAAATCAATTTATTCCACTATTTTCAAAAGCCTTATTTGAACAATTTTTTATTAGCTGAGGTTTTTGATTGTACCAAGTGTACTAGTAAGTAGAATACATAGTTTAGTAGGGAAACAATGGCTTGAAACAAAAGAAATCTTTGTTTGTAATGAGTTATGTGCAGCTTTGGACCCAAGTACATGGTTGGTACTTTCATTGTACAATGCATTTGGTTCTGCTTTGAAAAGAATCAGAGCTGAGTCTATGTACCATATTATATAAAAGGTTAACTGGTTGTTAGGACCTATAGTCCTTAATTGAGATCCTTGTCAGATATTCCTGGCCATATGTTTTCCTTTTTGTCATATTAAGAATTATTTTTAATTTAATATGTTCGTACGGGAAACAAGGAACATTATTCTCATACAAAAAATTAAGATAATTCTAAATACATATTCATAAAAAAATGGAATTTATTACAAAGGATAATCATAAGATATACTTGAATTGTCCTGGACCTCACTTCTGTGATGGGTAAATGTTAATGGAATCCTTCTCTGAATACGGGACAAACATATTAGTAGTGGTAGACCCCAATGTCCAATGATCTTCAATTTCTACCGAATATTGGCTGTCAAAAAAAAATGCTAACATTCCAATTTTCAATAACAGTTAACAGCAAATACATTATCACAATAACAGATAACAAAAAAACCAATAGCCCAATAACAGCTAACAAAGAATAAGACAATAACAGCTAACAGCAAATATATTATCAAAATAACAGATAACAAAGAATTAAATTGCCCCATAACAGCATAACAGTTAAACCCCTTGCCCCCCCTCGTATATGTTAATTCAATAAATTAATTTAATTTTCATTTAATTAAATTCTATTGTTTTCAATATTTTATGAAAGGGAAGGGTATTGTAGTTACGACGTAAGGAACATATCCGATATCATTTGTGAAACGGTTATTCCATAACGGTCAACCAACTCGTGATGGCGTCCGTAAAATTTACGAAGAGATGATTTCAACTTCACCATTTGGAACTCTTGATATAATAGCTTCCTTGTGAGCAACAACTCTCTATCAAGAAAATCATGATAGGAAATGCAAGCACGGGAATATCGTATCAATTGGGAGATATATACACCGTATGCAGGTGCTGCTGGAATGTTGCTACTTGAAAATGGAAAGTTCACAATTGGAAAGCTGAAATCATCTCTTTTGTCGTAAAGTTTTGTTTTCAATCGACCCTCATTGTCAATTTCTATCAAATAGTTAGTGTCTATGTATGTTGCATTAGCGTTTGTTTTTGTTACACTTCAGTGTTTCTGTTTTTCCCGTTGTTTTCCTCTTATAGTTGATGTGTTTCCCTCGATTTGAGTTTGTAACCCGGATGTTTCTCTCAATCGATTTATGACTTTTGAATCTGTATTTGCTGTATTAATTTTGTTTATTAAGAATGATTATTACTATCCACCTTCCATTGAACGTTTATTTACAATCTTTCATCCCGATTTTCACCTCGCACTTGCACTGTGCGATGGTCGGAGTTTTAACGGTTGGTTTTGTAGTTGAGGTCGTTGCATGCTGGACAAATTTGACGAATTACAGTACGGGAAGACAATAGTTCAATAACAGTACATTTCTGCAGATTTTTGATAAGATAAAAGATAGTCTTTGGAAACGAAATCCATGTTAAAAAATCTTTGGACTCTTTTTTTAATTCAGTAATGAACATGGTTGATATACGTATTCAACATTTTAAAGAACATTTTACTCTAAACAATAACCTCAATAAACCTATTTCTCGTATCAAACATAAACTAAAAGAATTAGCCAAGGAATTTGTTTTTGTCCCGGCCGATAAAGCTGCTAATAATATTATTATTGTTTGACGTAAATATTACATTGAGGTTCTACAAAAAAAAATCACCAATTCACCAACATTCCAACTGATTCCATTTTCAGAAAACGACATCTGTAACAAACATATAATTGAATACAATGAAAGTCCCAACTATGTATTGGCTTCCAAAGCTACACAAAATGCCTTACAAATATAGATTTATTTCGTCTTCAAGCCATTGTTCCACTACTAAATTATCTATTCTTCTTACCAGTACACTTGGTACAATCAAAAACCTGATAATAAATTGTTCAAATAAGGCCTTTGAAAATAGTGGAATTAATTACTTTTGGAGTGTCAAAAACTCGTTGGAAGTTCTTGATAAATTGCATGCTTATATTGGTGATTTTGAATCTGTTCAAAGTTTTGATTTTTCTACCCTATATACCACATTGCCTCACATTCTCATCAAGAAAAAAAATCACACACCTAATTAAATGGGCATCTAAAAAGACGGAATGTGAATATATATGTTCAAACTCTTTTAGGTCATTTTTTAGTAGCAATAAACAAAAAAACTATGTCAATTGGACATACTATATCTGCCCTTGAATTTTTACTAGATAACATTTTTGTTCGCTTTGGAGATTCCGTTTATCGTCAGGTTATCGGAATTCCAATGGGGACTAACTGTGCATCACTTATTGCGGACCTGTTTTTTGTATTGCTATGAGTTACAATTTATAACAAAAATCAGCAAAGACCCATCGAAACAACATAGATCTGATACACAAATTTAATAATACTTTTAGATATTTGGATGATATGTTGGCCCTCAATAATGACGACTTCAGTATGTTTACTAAAGAAATTTACCTGTTGAACTTACTTTGAATAAAGCTAATACTAACAATGACCACTGCCCTTTCCTCGATCTTGATATCTATATCATAAACGGAAAGCTTAATACTAAAATTTATGATAAAAGAGATGATGTCTCATTCCTATCGTTAATTATCCATTTTTAGATGGTGATGTTCCCTTGTCACCATCTTACGGTGTTTATATATCTCAACTTGTACGATTCGCTTGTGTATGTAACAATGTTTTAGATTTTAACGAGAGAAATTTATGTATTACTGAAAAATTATTACACCAGGGTTTTCGATATCACAAACTAGTCAAAACATTTACTAAGTTTTATCATCGGTATAAGGACATCATTCGTAAATATAGCTCAACATGCAGACTTCTTATGCGTTCAGGTATTTCACATCCAATATTTTATGGAAATATTCTTTATAAAGCACCAAAATTTCAGTATTCACCGCAGAAGCTAACAAAACCTTTAAATAGACTTATTAAGAAGGGATATAGTTACGATACTGTTGTCAGATCATTAAAGATTGCATATTTTGGCGTTAATATTGATTCACTTATAGGGTCTTTGCATCGGAACTAAACTCATTTATTTAAAAACCAGTTGTTGGTATGACACGGGTTATGTTCTTCTCATATATGTTATGATGGTATGATACTAAACCCCTCACGGGTAGGATTGTGCCTGATATTCATATGATGACGACATAATTTTTCAATCAGTTTAATTGAAGTCTGGAGCTATCATGTCAGTTAACTACTAGTAGTCTGATGTTATTTATGTATTATTGTCATTTTGTTTATTTTCTTTGGTTACATCTTCTGACATCAGACTCGGACTTCTCTTGAACTGAATTTTAATGTGCGTATTGTTATGCGTTTACTTTTCTGCATTGGCTAGAGGTATATGGGGGAGGGTTGAGATCTCACAAACATGTTTAACCCCGCCGCATGTTTGCGCCTGTCCCAAGTCAGGAGCCTCTGGCATTTGTTAGTCTTGTATTATTTTAACTTTTAGTTTCTTGTGTACAATTTGGAGTTTAGTATGGCGTCCATTATCACTGAACTAGTATATATATTTGTTTAGGGGCCAGCTGAAGGACGCCTCCCGGTGCGGGAATTTCTCGCTGCATTGAAGACCTGTTGGTGACCGTCTGCTGTTGTCTGCTATATTGTCGGGTTGTTGTCTCTTTGACACATTCCCCATTTCCATTCTCAATTTTATCAATTGTTTACTTGTGAAACTTGTCATTTAAGTATAATAATCACATTTTCAAGACAACTTATTTTTTTAATTTGAAGTATTATTTGACTTTGAAACATCTTCAAACGCGCATAACGATAAGACGATTCTCAATACTATTTGTACCCCCAAGGGTGACTGGGGAATAGACATATGGTCACTTGGTCTTCTCCCGACCGGCAGTAAAACGCTTGCCGAAGTGGGGCGTCCGTTTGGCTGTGCAGGATGTATTAAGTTCGCAGTCACGTCCGGTCAGAATGGGGACGTTAAATACGATGTCTCGTGTAAAGAGAGTGCCACGCTCTTTGCACGTTAAGAACCCTTGCAACAACTCTTTGAGAGCCCGTAGGTGGCCTGTTGCAAAGCAAAATTTCTGTCCCTATCCAATATACCCTCATTATCCTGTGGCAGTCCAAATTTTCCCGACCATCATCCCAAATGGTCTCTATTATGACAAGACCTACCTATTGTATGAAATATTTGCCACTGGACGTTAAGCAACCAAGAATCAATCAATCAATACTATTTTTAAAGTTGTCGTGAATATATTATTAGTATTGAAATATAAAAATGGGACTTACCAATTTAAGGGATAATGTTGAACCTTTAATATTGTTTTTAAAACGTACAATTAAAACGGGAAAACATAATATATATATAGGAGAGTTTATAATAGTCTTGTTCACATGCACACTTAAAGGTAAGTGAGTTAATATGAGTGATCACAAAATGACACAATACGGCTGTCAATTATGACTGTAATCTATTTATTTTCAATATGTTTTACAAAAAATATCTAATTTATTAACCTATAAGAAAGAAGGGATATGGTGAATAAATAAAGACACCGAAATCACAAATGTAAAACAATTCAAACGAGGAAACTAACGGCCTAATTAATGTACAAAAAATGTTGATCCTGGAGGAATTTTTGGTTAATTAGCTCTTCAACTGTTTCGGTTCTTGTGATATCTTCGGCTGTCAAATATGCGGATTTTAGCGTTCCTGATGAGGATAAAACCAGAGAAGTGCTTTGATCGCTTGAAATCTATAAAGTTTATTTTTTTACATGGACTATAGTTTAAGGTATAGACCAGTACTCTTCAGTGGAGGGCATCTTATTTTATCATTTATTGGTTGATTCTAAACTTATTGAGAGAACAAAAAATGTTTCAGAATATATGTAGAAAATAGTGTATCTGAATGAAGTTGAAAAAACTTTGTTTTTTAATGAGTCGAACAAAATCTAACAAAAAGGAATGGTCGAATCTAAATATCGCATGAATCACAAATTTAGCGTAAATAGTCTTGTTCTTCAGAAATTTTAAGCTTTTGGTAAAGTTTGATATTTCTGTGGTGTCTGTTTGGTTATCTCTATATAGGTACGTAAACATGTAATTACTTCATTTCTGAATTACACAAGAACACTTTGATCAATTTAAACATTGAGCAAGCTTTAATAAGATGTTATAATCATTTTGATCAATTGAACCAAAGGAGGCAAAAAATGTAAAATATAAAAAAAAATCTTTAATTTTAAAATGTCTCGACTAAGATACGAATATCGATTTCCCACTACTGTTGGTTTTTCATCTGTTTATACAATAGCTATAACCGGTTATTATTAGGCAGTGTCTGCGCGTACCCGCATCGCAAATTGCCGTTCATAGGCTACGCGTACCCACATCCGGTTTTATAATAAAATGCCATCGGATCGGGAATTAAACGTGAAATATATACAGAAATTATCGCAATTAGTGAATAAAATTGATCAACTTCTCAGTCTATGGAAGAAGCGATTCGATAAAAACTTTTCTTATATCATCGAGCGATATTGTCTCATATCAACGAGTTGCATTGTGGGAAATTTCAGACGAATATTAGCATTTGTACGAAGAGGGACGATTTCTCGGTATAAAGTAATGACTCTTTTCTTAAAACAGGGTGACATTTAACACGACATACGTCTGGTGTATAATTTCCATGAATTATTTTATGTAATAACAAGCAAGGTGTATTTAAACGAGAAAATTGAATTGTTGAATAAATGAAACATAAATGCACGATATATCATTTGTAGATAAAATTGAGAATGGAAATGGGGAATGTATCAAAGAGACAACAACCCGACCATAGAAAAAACAACAGCAGAAGGTCACCAACAGGTCTTCAATGTAACGAGAAATTCCCGCACCCGGAGGCGTCCTTCAGCTGGCCCCTAAACAAATATATACTAGTTCAGTGATAATGAACGCCATACTAATTTCCAAATTGTACACAAGAAACTAAAATTAAAATAAAACAAGACTAACAAAGACCAGAGGCTCCTGACTTGGGACAGGCGCAAAAAAGCGTCGGGGTTAAACATATTTATGAGATCTCAACCCTCCCCCTATACCTCTAGCCAATATAGAAAAGTAAACGCATAACAATACGTACATTTAAAATTTAATTCAAGAGAAGTCCGAGTCTGATGTCAGAAAATGTAACCAAAGAAAATAAACAAAATGACAATTATACATAAATAACAACAGACTACTAGCAGTTAACTGACATGATAGCTCCAGACTTCAATTAAACTGATTGAAAGATTATGATTTCATCATATGAATATCAGACACAATCCTTCCCGTTAGGGGTTTAGTATCATACCATCATAACATATATGAGAAGAACATAACCCGTGTCATGCCAACAACTGGTTTTTGAATAAATGTGTTTAGTTCCGATGCAAAGACCCTACAAGTAAATCAATATTAACGCCAAAATATGCAATCTTTAATGATCTGACAACAGTATCGTAACTATATCCCTTCTTAATAAGTCTATTTAAAGGTGTTGTTAGTTTCTGCGGTGAATACTGACATTTTTGTGCTTTAAAAAGAATATTTCCATAAAAAATTGGATGTGTAATACCTAAACGTATAAGAAGTCTACATGTTGAGCTATATTTACGAATGATGTCCTTATACCGATGATAAAATTTAGTAAATGTTTTGACTAGTTTGTGATATCGAAAACCCTGGTGTAATAATTTTTCAGTAATACATAAATTTCTCTCGTTAAAATCTAAAACATTGTTACATACACGAGCGAATCGTACAAGTTGAGATATATAAACACCGTAAGATGGTGACAAGGGAACGTCACCATCTAAAAATGGATAATTAACGATAGGAAATGAAAAATCATCTCTTTTATCATAAATTTTATAAGTATTAAGCTTTCCGTTAGTGATATAGATATCAAGATCCAGGAAAGGGCAGTGGTCATTGTTAGTATTAGCTTTATTTAAAGTAAGTTCAACAGGATAAATTTCTTTAGTATACATACTGAAGTCGTCATTATTGAGGGCCAAAATGTCATCCAAATATCTTAAAGTATTATTAAATTTGTTTATCAGATGTTGTTTCGATGGGTCTTTGCTGATTTTTGTCATAAATTGTAACTCATAGCAATACAAAAACAGGTCCGCAATAAGTGGTGCACAGTTAGTCACCATTGGAATTCCGATAACCTGACGATATACGGAATCTCCAAAGCGAACAAAAATGTTATCTAGTAAAAATTCAAGGGCATATATAGTATCAAAGCATGTCCAATAGACATAGTTTTTTTGTTTATTGCTTCGTGAAAATGACCTAAAAGAGTTTGAACATATATATTCACATTCTGACTTTTTAAATGCCTATTTAATTAGGTGGGTGAATTTTTTCTTAATGAGAATGTGAGGCAATGTGGTATACAGGGTAGAAAAATCAAAACTTTGAACAGATTCAAATTCACCAATATAAGCATGCAATTTATCAAGTACTTCCAACGAGTTCTTTTGACACTCCAAAAGTAATTAATTCCACTATTTTCGAAAGCCTTATTTGAACAATTCATTATCAGGTTTTTTATTGTACCAAGTGTACTGGTAAGAAGAATAGACAATTTAGTTGTGGAACAATGGCTTGAAGACGAAATAAATCTATATTTGTAAGGTGTTTTGTGGAGCTTCGGAAGCCAATACATAGTTGGGACTTTCATTGTATTTGGTTCTGCTTGTAAAGCGGAAGCTTAAAGTTTATGTTTGTTACAGATGTCGTTTTCTGAAAATAGAGTCAGTTGGAATGTTGGTGAATTGGTAATTTCTTTTTTCAGATCCTCAATGTAAAATTTACGTCAAACAATAATAATATTATTAGCAGCTTTATCGGCCGGGAAAAAAACAAATTCCTTGGCTAGTTCTTTTAGTTTATGTTTGATACGAGAAATAGGTTTATTGTGGTTATTGTTTATAATAAAAAGTTCTTTAAAATGTTGAATACGTATATCAACTATGTTCATTACTGAATTGAAAAAAGAGTCCAAAGATTTTTTGTCAGCTTTTTCCCGTTTTATCCATTTCAAACAGTAAGTACGGAGTGAGTCGTGGATGATATTACGACACTCATTCCAATTAATAACTGAAGGGGGACGATATTTAGGTCCTTTACTGATAGTACTGCAACTGACATCGAAAAAGACGCTTAGTTAACGAGTTTAAAGGTCCGGAATAACACACGGCTGCAAATTGTTTTAAATGATAGAATAATATCCATATTTTAATTTCCGTCGGGTCGTAAAAAGTTTCTATGGTCACATTTTTGTATTTTATCCCTTTAATGGGGGTACCCCTCAATTTACGGTTTTGGGTAGTTACCTTAAAATCCAAAAATATATTTTTTGGTTAAATTTCCCGCTATTTTCGTAAATATTTTCTCTGCACATATCATCAAGGATCATCGGAATGATGAAGACATAAATATAATACCATCTCCAAGTAAAACTTTCAAACTTAAAGTTAGCTGTTTTTTAGGTAGAAATTTAACGCGTTTTTCTTTGAAAACGAGAAAACATATGATTCAAAAATAGTATTTGACATTTGAGAGGACAAAACATATTATTGCGATACTGCATGCAAATTTTGTTGGGCAAATTCCAAACAATTTTGTCAAAAACTCAAAAATAAAAACATCATTTGTACCTTTTTTAATTACGGAAATTTCCTATCCGTCTATCAGCTCCACCATTTATGTTTTCCTTCACCATCAATTTGATAGTTTCGATGTGATTATGTAGATTTTGTAGGAGAAGTTAATTTATTTTTGAGTGATTTGAATATATATAGTAGTTCTTTCGTGTATTTTCTGTAAATAAGTTATATTTTTGTTAATAAAATTTTGACTTTATATAAAAATTAACCAAATCCTCCGGATAAGAGGTTTTTCCGGATAATGACTATAGTTGACATTGTGTGAAAATACATTGTATGTCAATGTTTAACCTTGGAGCAATTAATATGCATGCAAGTGGTCGGGGGAAAAGTACTATTGAAGATTCGCAGAGATTTGGTGTGTGACAAGGTGATGCTAAAACCAACTTCTCTTAATATTCTGCTTTCCGTGGGCGAATCATCAGTGATGTTATGAGACTTGAACCAGAAGGCAAAATTGGTGCGTCTTTAAATTAAATTGATTGATTGATTGTTGGTTGCTTAACGTCCAGTGACAAATATTTCATGCATGTTGAGGACGAGAACAAGTAAACAATAAAAACAATAGGTAGGTTTTGTCATAATAGAGGCCATTCGGGATGATGATCGGGAAAATTTAGACTGCCACTGGAAAATGATGGTATATTGGATTGGGACAGAAATTTTCCATTGCAACAGGCCACCTTCGGACTCCTCAAAGAGTTGATGCAAGGGTTTTAACATGCAAAGAACGTGACACTCCCTTTACACGAGGCATCGGACTTAACGTCCCCATTCTGACCGGACGTGACTGCGAACTTGATACATCCCGCACAGCCAATCGGACGCCCAACTTCGTTTTACTGCCGGTCGGGAGAAGACCAAGTGACCATATTTCGTTTCCCCAGTCACCATTGGGGAACTTTAAATTAGAAACAACAGAAATCCATACATGTGATCAAACTGATCGACATGTATCCTCACAACCTGAAACTTTTATACGATCTCGCGCTCAGTTTCTTCCTTTTAGTTTGGATATGAAAACAGGGTTTTTGTGTAAAAGACAAACCTTTAAAAAAAAAACCCAGAAAACTACGCAAAACTGAGTCCTCTAAACGTGTTGACAGTCTTTTAAGTTGTGCTTATTAATGTGAGTAATCATTTATCCATGCATAACCAAGTACTTATTGAAGTCAACACCTGTGCAATTAAGTAAAACAGTTACTGAAAAAATAGAATTTGAACTTGCTGTCAGTTCATTAATAACGATTGTTAGTGATGTGATTTGTTCTTCCATAAAAAAAAAAAAAAGCCTTTCTCATGTAGCACATCCTCTATATATACCGATCAATTTTACCCAAGATTGTCTCTGATGCTTACCAAAAAGCCAAACTTCAGAACTACAATGTAACTAGATATTGTGACACCTTGCAATTCAGACACAGTGGGGCCAAGGGATATGAAATAAAGAGTTTAGCTCTGAACTCAATTTAGGGGATGCCATATCTGCTGCAGGAAAATTGAAGTCTATGTTAAGACTTTCAGAATTACACCAAGGTGTGTCTGAAAATATTAAGGATACATTAAAAGAAGAACAATTACTTCACCCTGCCACCAGTGCTCTTATGAGCTATGTCCTCGTTTTGGTATTTCTATGGAAATGCATAGCTTGTTTATAGATATAGGAAGATGTGGTATGAGTGACAACGATACAACACACAATCCAAGTCACAATTTATAAAAGTAAACCATTATAGGTCACGGTCCGGTCTTCAACACGGAGCCTATAGGCTCAAAAGTTCATTTGTTAGTTAAGTGATAAAAATAACACAAAGGCGCTTCTGAACCGTATATTGTCCCTAAAGATAACAAAAATTCGCAAATGGATGGCTATTACAAAATCAATCGTTTCTGTAGCAACATTAGCCCCATTACATTTTGGATTGGCAGTGCAGATACATCATGCATATGCATATGGGAATATGGGTCACTAACATTGATCGAAACTTTGTACTCACATTTCTTTTGTGTTTCCTATGCAAAGGTAAGACTATATCTGACGAGTTTGACCGAATCATGACGGTATTAACGCTCCAGATAGCATTTGTACTCAAAAACTGTGTTTGCTTTGAACAAACTCTGTCCTACGCCGAACTTGTTCTTATGAAAAAGGGAAGTGTCTTGTAATGCTAATACGCGTACTGAATCCGCATATGATGACTAAGAGATTGATTCATGTCCCTATTTTATGAATACTTGGGCTATTGTGTGTCACTTTTAAAAGTTATATAAGGATCATGACTGATTTTGAATTACAACATTAGAAAATTGGCATTGCATTGTATAATTTTTCATCCTTCCCTTAAAAAATTAATGAGTTAACTTTTTTACCAGGATTATCCTACTAAAAAAATGTTCATGCACCAAACTGACTTTGTTTTACACTCATTTTTTTTAAACCTCGCATTCGCCTCGTGTGACTATAGTATATTTTGTGTTATAACTGCTCTGTCTAGACTTTGCAAATACACAATATGTATTTATCTATAACTAGATACTAATTTTCACAAAATACACAACCTTTAAGATGCAAAATTAAAAACACTGTTTCAGCGCTTGAATTTAGTTTTTTTCAAAGATAGAAAAAATATTGAAATAATTTGATAAACTGGTGTTTTATACTTTAGAAAATAATTCTGTAATATACTATAGTGAAATACTATACACAATATGAAATTTTATGGATGTGAAAAGGTCAAGGCCACTTCTTCTTTTGCTATGTCTTAAATGGAAAAAAAATCAGAAGGTTCCAAATCAACGCCATTTTTTAATGGCAGCTTTTCATATAAGTAGTCAAATTTGTCGTTTTAACACCGTTTATACCATATGCTTATGATTGAATCGTTTTTGTAGCATTCTTTTGAATAAATATCAGAATATTTCTCCTTTTTGTCCTTGTGGTTGAAATGTTGATATTTTTAGGTCTGACCTTTGACCTCCATTTCACAAAATTGTGACCACTCTGGATTTTTACGACCCAACTTTTCTTATTATACACGTTTTCCTCTTTCCATCGATATATAATTTAGGTGTGTGTTCTTCCGGACCATTAAAGTTTTAAAAAATGAACTCTGGTTGCAGTACTATGAGGAATGATTTTAACTCTCGGTCTTGAACGATGTTAAGATCTCCTGTTATAACATGGGAAATGGGTCCATAAATGTATGCGGAATTAATCCAATTACATGAAGTAGGTGTATTTTCACTGATATTAACATCTTTATACAATATTGGTTATAATTGAACACATTTCTTGTAAATATAACAAATAAGAGGGAGCTCAGTATTGTCAAAATATCCAGGAATTTGTTCTTTAACAGAATGGTCGTTAAATATACCGGCAATATTTACAAAATCAAAACCTTTATTGACATACTTTATTTTAATAAAATGTTTTTTTATGATTTTCAGGGCGATCAATTTTTGGAAATAGTTTAGAATAACAACAATGAACAATATGCCATAATAATTTGAACTATTTCATATATACTTAGGACTGTTATATGAAATTGTGGTGCAATCCTCCAAAATTTTATTTAACCTATTAACCGGTAATGAACAGAGCTTTGTTAACAGATAATGTCTGCCGTTGTTTTTTTAAATAGAAATTTTGGTATGATTGGTCCGAAATTTTCTTTGATTGCGATTTTTTACTACTTCTAAAGGTTGAACTGATAAACATTTAATAGGACAATTGTGCTTCTTAAGGTGTTGATATATGATACTTTTGAATTTATTGGGTCGATATTGTAACGATACAGATGTTCTTGAGTGTACACATTCTATAAATATCATGTAGCAAATTCAGTGGAATGCAATTGAGATGAATTCAATTGTTTGCTAAGCCAAAATCACCTTAAAGTCAAAGATACTGCTATATTTTATTATATCAATGCGATATTTGTCTTATATCATAGCGATGATTTTTTAATATCAAAAATTTATGAATGCGATACTTTTCTAATATAACTGCTATAGTTTTCTAATATAAAATGAATACGATGACACGTCACAATGCATGTCAAGAAAACTGCAAACATAATTCACAAACTTAGATCATGACCGGTTTAATGTTTTAGGATCAATATCACTAAAATTTTGTAACTGTAACAAAATTAACGCTTACATGAACTTAGAATGAAATTCATAACAGTGTAGCTATGGCCATTCATTGACTGGGGAAAATTAGGTGAACGTTCGTCTGTAATGCCCACTGCTCACGACGTACTTATCATAGAAATTTAAACTGTGAGGTCACCAAAGGTTGTAAACGCCTAAATAAAATAATTAAAAATACTAATCAGGAATAACCTTTGTAATTTGAAAATAAATAAAAATGGTCTTCAACATGGAGTCTTGGCTCACACCGAACAGCAAGCTATAAAGGTTGAATACTTAAAATTCTTTACTTGATTTTTTGTTATGGTTTGACCATCAATTTTCCTAATATGGTATCGCACGTTCTTTCAGATTATTTTTTTTTACTTAAATGGCTTTAAAAGTTACAATGCATGATGTCGTCTGTTTATGTAGTTCATATGTGTTTTTCGTTTCTCGTTGGTTTTCCCGTTTTAATGGTTTTACACTAGTAGTTTTGGGGCCCTCTATAACTTGCTGTTCGGTGTGAGCCAAGGCTCCGTGTTGCAGGTCGTACCTTGACCTATAATGGTTTACTTTTATGAATTATTACTTGGGAGGAGAGTTGTCTCATTGGCACTCATACCACATCTTCCTATATCTATCTATATCTATACATTTTTTTTCAACAAAAGAATACATCACAAGAATATAAGTTTTGTAAGAAACGCGAGAAATTGTGTTGGACTTGAAGATAAGGCAAAGTGACAAATATCTGAAAGAATGAATCGTTTTATGGTATTAAACAAAGAAATCAAATGATTTTTTAATTATCCAGAACTCTTCACAAACAAAACCCACATGTATACGCATTGAATAAATAGTAGGCCATTCTTAAATGATCACACCGTAGAAGTAGTTGTGCTCTTAATCAATGAGATATTTTGTGAATTAACCCCATCAACTTAATAGTTTTTTTTTCAATGGATAAACCTATTTTTTTTTATTATTATTAAATAATATCATCTCTGAACATTATTATTCTTATAAATGACACGGTTGTATGTGATGATTATAATAAATATTTAAAACAAATTCCTTTCAAGCTTTGTAAAAAGAAAGTTTCATTTTATGTATCGGAATGTGTAACAAGTGAATATTTCAATCCCCACTGGAAGGCCTCTGACAGACTGGGTGAGCATAAAATCATAGCCGTTGACAAACAAGTTACAACCTACAAACGTTTTACTGTCGACCACACTGTTATGCAATTAATTCTATTATTTCGAAAATGTTGCTTGACCCTATTGATAGTTTTGAAAGTGTTAACAACCTGTTCAGTCTATTGTTTCCAATCACATAGTTTAACCGACTAATTCTATTTGAAGTGATGATGCAATGGTGGAATTTGAACGCGGTTGCAAATAGTCTACCGACCTATTAGATTATAATATACTGGTCACACTGCCATAGCCTATCAACCTTAATTGGTAATGTCGAAATAGACAAAAAATATCATTACTTAAAGCCTCGGTCACACCTTACCGGATAAGACTAACGGATGAAAATAAAAGTTGTCCGTTGACAAAATTGTTATCCGTTGGGAGTCCGTTGATGTACTGACCAACTAAAACGGACGCCTAACAAATGCATAACGGACATGCAACGGATATGCAACGGACGAGAAACGTAGAAGTACCGGACAGAACGGATGTCGAACGTACATCCAACGGACGAGTACCGCATAAAACGGACACCTAACGGAAGCGTACCGGATAAAACGGATAAACAAGATATACGAAAAAATTAAGGCGACAATAATAATACATGTAAATCGCATTAATATTGAAAATGTTCTGTGTAACTGGTTTTGGTTTGTTCTTCAAATTGCCGCTAAAGGGCAATGTCTGACCTGAATAACAGCTGCTTGATTGTGAAGATGTGCCCTTATTCTAGGATCGATTATGAATAATAAGAATTCATGAACCTTAAAAGAATCTAATTTGTAATTCTGAAGAGAAATTTTCAATTGGCATTTATCCGTTTCAGATCCGTTCATCATCCGTTTTATCCGTTATACGTCCGTTTCACATTCGTTCAACATCCGTTTTATCCGTTAGACGTCCGTTAGAAGTCCGTTGGTGAATTTATCTGCCAAACCTCCAACGGATGTATAACGGACACGTAACGGATATAAAACGGAAACGAAACGGACGAGTACCGTACAAAACGGACGCCTAACGGACGTCCAACGGACATTTTATCCGTTGGACGTCCGTTCAAAGTTTTGAACATGCTCAAATTTTTCCACCGGACAGAACGGACGTCGACGGATAAAACGTACGCTTAACGGACATGCAACGGATATGGACGGACGACTAACGGATAAGAACGGACGTCTAACGGACATGAACGGATTGAAAAAAAAACAACGTTAGGAGTCCGTTCGAGCTTTCCGGTAGGGTGTGCCCGAGGCTTTAGAGAAACATTCATTCAAACAATCCAATACAATACAGCTCCAAATTACAATGAATATTCAAATGGTAAAGTAAATAATCCAAACAAATTACAATGTACAAATGCTGATGTCCAGAACCTTGAAGATACCAACTGAGTAGCCTCAGACCCATAAATTGGACAACTTCAGATACAACGAAAATCAAAAATCTTGTCAAACAAAATGTATTTATTATTAACATAGAAAAAAAATATTGAGAAGGAAAACAGTTCTTTTTGGATATCAAAGACTTTTTCCGTTGGTAAATCGATTTCTCTATGAACATAATCAGCTCGCCGCGTGGACGCTCTTTTACATCGCGATGACCGTGAGGGCATTCCGATGTATTGTTGCCACAGAGATTTGACTTTCGTTTGTGACTAGTAACCGATCGTATAAATACGCGAACATTTCTTAGTGCAAAATAACAATCCGTATCGCTTGTTATAAATTCATTTCTTCAATGAATACTAAAAAAAAATGTTTAGAACACAAATAAATAAAATGTAAATGTCTTTTGACGTTAGAAATGTGTATATATCTTTTCTATATTTATAAATTTAGATCGTTCAGTTGGAGGACTGGAAAGCAGTTATTTATAAGGGGAAACTTTAAAGAGTTATAGATATAAGAAGATGGTGCATGAGTTCGAACGAGACAACTTTCCATAAAAGTAATAATTTGTTTAAAGTAAACCATTATAGATCAAAGTAGGGCCTTAAACACGGAGCCTTGGCTCACAGCGAACACCACGCTGTATAGGAACAAAAACATTACTAGTGTTAAACCATTCAAACAGGAAAAACAACGGTCTAATTTGTATAAAAAAAAGGAGATTCAAAAGTACAGGTCAGATTTTTTCGAATCAATCTGAACGAGGACAGTATGATTCATCTTTGTCACAAGTTAGTTTCATTGTTATCAATAAAGAAAGTCTTCCATGCGTGCGTTGCAAGCATATCGGATATATAATATTTCGGTGCGGTTTTATATATGTGAACAATCATTTTGATACTAAGCTATTTGATTACGACATTGTTTATTTAACCCTATATATGATTAGTTTTGCTTCTAAAACCAATTGAGAATTCTGTAAGATGTTACTAAAAACAATTTGAATTTAAGCAATGGTCTTAAAACTGCTTATTTACATACTATACTACTAAGAAGTATACTACTACTAAAATCACAAAAATACTGAACTCCGAAGATAATTCAAAACAGAAAGTCCCTTATCAAATGGTAAAATCAATAGATAAAACACACCAAACGAATGGATAACAACTGTCTCGGTACTGGCATTTTTAAATTTTGAAAATGGTGGATTGAACCTGGTTTTATAGCGCTTAACCTCTCACGTGTATGACAGTCTCATCAAATTCTGTCATATTTACAACGATGCGTGAACAAAACAGACATAATAGGTAAAATTGTCAAAATATGGGTACAACAGTCTAATATTAATACTAATAAGTACTAATATTGATATAACAAAAACACCGCTATGCTATTTTAAAAGTATCGCATTGGTATAAGAACTAATAGCATTTGTTTATTTATGTTTATAAGAAAAACACAGCACTTCAAATTTTACACGGACATAAACTTTATCATCTAACTAAATTCTGAATGTATATTTAGACTCAATTGTTCATGTTCATATTTGAACAATAAGTTTTAAAGTTAGTATTTTCTTAATTTTTCGTTGCCGAAAACAACATTTTCCGCATGGAATGTCTGCATATTTACAATTGATATTAGACAATATCGCTATGTTATATAAGAAAAGTTTTTATCGATACGCTTTTTCCATAGACTGCTACTTAGAAGTTTTGTAAACATTTATATATATAGGTAAGTGAACAGTTTTTCTCGGTTAATAAATATTCTTAAAATGGGAAAAGAGTGATATACATGTGGGGCAGACATTTTAAAGTTATCATGAATTGGAACAATTTGTTCAAAAGTATCAGTCGATTAATTTTATACAATTGTATATAAAAACAAACTTGGAGTCAATTGCATCTGCAGAGAAAAGAAGAACTGGAAACACAAAAATGAAGAGGAAATAAAGTTGAACAGAATAAATGTTTCCTGTATTCACGCCGAGGCAAAAAATTCTAAACAAGTTCGACAGGAAAAATTAAGGCCTCATACATTATTTCTGATAAACAAATATATATCTTTATTGCAAAATTACACCCATGAGGGTCAAGCAATACAATGAAACAATAATTTTATACTATACAATGAAAAACTGTGCATCGCAGGGCCGTAACTACATTGAGGCAAATGAGGCAAATGCCTCATGTTTTAAATTTCAAAAAAAACAAAACTAAAACAAAATATTGTCTTCATATGATTGTCTTCATATCAAATTGTTTTCACTGAAAGTGTCTTGCAAGAAGCAAGTACTCTTCACTCTCTGATGTCGCCCCTGCATATTTTTCGTAATCCATGTTTCTATTTTACTTTTGGATTTTAGAGTTGGTGGTCTATTGTTTTTACTTCTGTGTCCCGGGTTTGTCTTTTGTTCATTTATTGTCCTACTTAATGACTAGTCTGAGTGTTGATTTCCATTTATAAATGTGTCACACTGTGTAATGTTGCATGTCCACCGATGTCCAGGCATTATGCGAGAAAATATTTTAAGAATATACGATGCTACTGGACACAGAAAAAAAGTGGTTGGTTTTGCATGGAGAATTGAACTTGATATCAAAGAATACGAAACTGCCTTTCTTGTATATAAAACCATACCCAATTTTTCTTAGTATGGATTGCAAAATTAGGTATTTTCTGAAGGTGAGATATGCACAGAAGTGATAGATATGTATTATAAATATAAAAAATTGAATATCTTAATCAATAAAAAAAAGTAAAAAAAGTAACTGTATCATATACCCAAGCGTCTGGGATAAAACTAGATAGCTGACGTGGTTTAAATTAAAGTAAGACCACGAATTTCCCGCGGTATCAAATCATTTGTTGGAAAAAACATCAATGTATTGCCATATGACCTTTTACATTCAAGGGTTAAATTTGCATCAAGTCGTATTCAGACTAATTAACAGAAAATAAAGAAATATGAAATACACGTGCACGGGAGCAAATCGCACACAATGTCAATGTATAGAAAAAAATACAAATGATCAATGGTCAAAGTTTTTATTCTGACTTGTTCTTCATCTTGATAGTTGCTGGAGGGTTTTGAATTATGAAAGAATCATAAAAACCGTAAAACAAGGTCATGATATATGGTTCCTAGTGTCGATTTGAGCAGTACTAGTATTTAACGTATATTACTGCACTAATGACTGTCACTTTATTTAAATCTAGTCATAAAAATCTCTAGTCAGCACAATACAAGACAAGAACAGACAGACAGATCCGGTATTAATGATTATGAGAATTACGAGTTTTGCTTTATCCTACATATCGGTCTTTTAATGTTTTGAATTTCCCTAAAACTTTTAAGTCCAAAATAACAATGAATCTATGTTTTTGCTTTTAGAACAGAATATTGTCGTAAAAATAGCTAAAAATGATTTGAGATTCTATGTAAGAAAGAGTCCGGGAAACGCTCAGAATGCACGATTTTGCGTTATTTTTCTTTGAGTTTCTAGGGGCCTTAAGCGGCCCCCAAAGGCCCCCGACCCCTCGCCAAAAAATGTTCGCCTCGGTACGCTCGGCGAATTTATTTTGCCTCAGATTTAAAAGGGGCTAGTTACGGCCCTGGCATCGATAAACAAAGGCCGATGCAAATAATCTTCTATGAAAGCTTCGTTAATAAATAACAAAATATTTGACGAAAATGTAAACCTTCAGCCTCGAGCCTTCAGCGCATCAAAAAATATTTTACCTCTGAAGCGTGGAAGCAACTTAAAATTCGGATATTATAGACAATAAACAATATCTTATTAGCACAAACACATTTACATTAAATGGCTATGGCATACAAAATTAAGACAATAAACTGACAATAGTTAAATTGATTATAATTATATTAGAGTGACATATTATAGGACTAGTTTACAGAGACTGTAGATTTCATTTTCAATCAGTGTGCATTTAATTTGTAAGGTTTATTATGTATTATTAACTAATAAATAATACAATTCGAAAATATTATTTGTCAAACTCTTCACTCGTTCTACTCAAAATCCCCATATTATCGATAATTTCTGTATATATTTCACGTTTAATTCCCGATCCGATGGCATTTTATTATAAAACCGGATGTGGGTACGCGTAGCTTACGAATGTCAATTTGACTATTGCCTTATTATTATTACCGGAAAACATCTAAAGTATCATACTATTAAAGATGATAACCGGTAAACCACATTGTTCAGCATATACCTAGTTATCATTACTATTTTTCTAAATGCAGCTAGCTATGTGGTGCTTTTTATCTAAAATGTATGACTTTGAAATGAAATAAAAGACTGTCCCATGTCACAGCAAGGAAAACTGAATTAAAACCTTAAGCTCTACGAAAAAATACCAAGATTAAGACATAGACACTTGCATAACATTGAAGACCGTCTGTTGATCTATACATGTCTTGTCGTCTGGTTTTGTTGTATTGGGTTTCCTGTTTCATTAACGAAAACCCCATATATCATGTTAGTCGTATCAGGCTAACACGAAAACTATTTAGTACAGTGGCATCTTTACATGTAACATGGAGACAAGTAAATGCACAAAACAACACACTTTAAATATAAGTATAATAATATGCTACAATCCAGTTACAACAAACATGACTAATAGAGAGAGTACACTTCGATATACTCTCCTCCAGCTATGTATACAGTTTCTCCATCCACATCCAGCCAGATATCCATTGGATTTTCAATCTTCTCAAACTTTTCTAGCAATGTTCTATGTTTTATACCATCAGCAGATAGTACATGTAACGAACCTTTGTTATGTCTATCAATGAATAGGACCAATCCAGATGGTAACACAGCCAGACACTCCGGGGTCACAATCGTTTCGTTTTTATAGCAATATATAGTTTTACCTTCTAATGTAGCACGTTTGATTTCTTTGTCCTTTGTTGTAAAAATTATGTTATCGTCAAGTATATTCACACCGTTTAACCCACTTTCAGTGTTCGTTGAAAAACAATGTGTCAGCTTTCCTAAATTATTTGGATTAAATGTTTTAGAAAATTTTCTTACTGCATTGTTCCCAACCAGGAATATAGAGTGGTTATGAGAAAATAATGCTCCAACATATTCCTCTTCAAACGTGATTTTCTGTGGCTTTTTAATTGTACGTTCGTGTATTGTGGCAACAAAGGGTGTCTGTGAATAACAAGAAATAAAAACTTGATTGAACTCAAAATCATAACACAAACGTTTCACGCTCCCAGATAACACCTTCGAATCTATAATGGTGCCGGTATGTTTATCAAGCATGTGCAATTTTTTCTCACTCGTTCTATCTCCAACTAATATGTATTCATCACCAATTGATATGCCACACCCAATATTTGAGCCTTTTAAATAAAATGTGTTGACCTTCCTTAAACTGAGCTCTTCAAATGTATAGCAGGTAAATACACCCAATTCTTTACACAATTTGAAAATATCACCGGTCTGATCCACAAGGAGTTCTTTTGTTTCTTCTAATGTGGCTAGTATCTCTGCTGTTTGTAACTGTTCAACTATTTCACTCCGTTTTAGATTCAGAGTGATAAGATTCTCATTATGAAATTTTTTACGAAGTTCTACTATACTTGCTTTCATTTGGCTTCTCATGGTCTCTACATGAACGAACAACTGGGTGTTTGAACCTTCATCCTTCACAACTTGTGTTACACTCATCCAGTGTTCGAGACTTTTAACAAATTGTTCCAATAAACGTAGGCGAACATTATGATTTGTGTTCTTTTCATCACGAAATATATGCAATTGTTTCTTGAACATTTCAAATAAATTATCTATACTGCACTTCATCATTTCAGCAATTTTTGCTGCTTCTTCTTCAACGGTCTCTATACTTCTAATAAAGTCGGTCTTATGTTGTTCCTTCTCCGCCAGAAGTTTTATTGACGCATCTTTCATTTTTCCTAGTTTTTCTGGAATGGCTTCATAATCATTGTTCTCATTAAAACCGTCTGCGATTGAATTAACATCTTTACATTCTATATGTTTTGTAATAAGACACAAAACACAACATGGTTCCTTATGACCACAGCAGATTATTTCAAGTTGTTTTGAAGGATGCATGTGACAGTGTTGCGAAATACCATTTAAATCTATACCATTTGTACTTTGGCCATATTCTTCAATTTTGACGACAGCATGTGCGTATGACAGTTTCATTCGACTGTGCATTTGATTGCACTTTTCGCATAGAGCTTCTTCGCATATCTTACACCAAAACGTAGCATCAGATTTTTCATTCGATCGTTTACAAGCATGACACTCCTGTGTTTTATCTCCTGTTGATAATGCAATCATTGTTGCTATTGTAGCATTGTCCTGCAATTTACTTGTCCATTTGTCAATAGACTCTTCAGGATTTAATGGTATCACTACTGTCCTACATATTGGACATGCAAACTCTGATATTTTGGTGTCTTTTTTGCGTCCCATAGATATGATAAACTCGTGTATGCATGGTTCACAAAATGTATGTAAGCATGGTAGTATTTTCGGTGACTTGAATGTTTCAGAGCAAATTGGACAAGAAAACATTTCTGAGTTCTCGTGTAATGGTTTTATAGACACAGCCATACCTGTTTTAACTTTCTTTTTCACTTCCTGTAATACATGTGTCATGTGATCAACGTAGTTTATATTTAGATAAGCAATTTGAGCAAAATGTATACATTTCATTTAAATGAATACTTTTTTGTGCGTGATTCAATGCCACCTGATTATTTTGTACGTGTGTCAAGTTATACCTTATGAAACACAAGATGTTAAATGAGTTACCTTCGTTAAATAAAGAATTTATGATTATTATTATTTAATAATTACATTAGATGTATGTTTCATTACAATACGTTATTCTGATTGGCTAACTGCACATCATGTGTTATTCCTTAAGCAGTTGTATCACTCAATAAAACTTCTCATTCATGATGACACGAGGTCCCACAATAAAGTGCACAGGTAAATAAAATAAAAACTTGATAAAAGGCGTGTTTTCATGATCCTATAGGTAAAAATGTAATTATAAGTATTGAATGCTTTTTTTTGTAATTTTATAGGGTTGTAAAAGCGTTGACCGTGCGCACATTTTAAGTATGAAGCGCTTCCGCGCTTCATACAAAATGTACTTCGGTCAACGCTTTTACACCCCAATAAATTTACAAAAAAAGAGCATTCAATTCTTAAATATTTTTCAGATAAGGCCAGATTTCTGAACTTGATGTCTATTTTGGATGCATGTGACTGCATGGTGAAAAATTGTTTATGACATATATTTAATCCAATATTTATTTATGCCAAAATATGATTATCACTACTTATTTGTTGAGTTTTGTTTTAATACATCGAAATGGGAGTTGAGGGAATCGTTTTAAACTTGTATTAAAATACATGTCGACATTGCTAAACTTTTAAATGGGTTGTTTATTTAGTTTTATTCTGCTATCCAGAATTCTTTCAATTCTTTTGAAATCGGCGTGATTTTTCTTTTAAATTTTGTTATAAATGATCATAAATAAACAATCAGCTGAAGTGACACGATAGCCCACCCATACTTCCAACTGACAATTTCTACCTTTGAACCTATCGACCTAGCTGTCTTGGTTAGTATTTGTCTGTTGTTATTTTTTATTCCTTTTCGGGTTTGCTTTGTTATCCTTGCCATTATATATATATTTAGTTTTGCTATGTAAAGCTGGTTGCACTAAAAGCAATTAGGGTCGGACATAATTTTGTTTTCTGGTTCTAAAAAAATGTATGGAAGTCCGTTTTGAATTATAGCGGATGTCTGTATTTAGCTATGTCTTTACCTTTTTATCCCTACTCCTACGTGGATAATCTGCAATTAACAAAAAGTTGCATAATTCAGCAATGAGTAACTGTACGTCAACCAGCATACACAGGGTTAAGTAAAATATAACCCAAATAGTATTACCAAAAAGAAATGTTATGTTGCGCGATAGCAAAATAAAAAACACGATTTACAAAAAAACATGTTTATAAGACTATAGTATCAACCAATACGCATCTAAGACATCTAACATACTATTGATTTAGTGTAAAGATGTCATTATATAACGGGTAGAGAAAAACACGACTTTTCGGAAAATAAAAATTAGAGCATAAACCAAACAAAGATGTTATAAAAACCTAAGTCGAAGACACACATGACAATACCATTGCAAATTATTGAACAGACAAACTTCGACCCACAAAACGCTATACAGGAAACTAATGCTTGAGCAACACGAACTTCAGCGAAAAACGCAATGAAAACTCACCAAAGACGACGAGCTCACCCTTTGATACGTCAGACGCGCGTTGTCTTCATTAGACTCATCGGTGGCGCCTGTATCCCATACCTGTCCATGCCTGTTCCACTAGCTTTAATTATAGCTACAAACATCAGTTATGTAAATCGTTGACGTTTTATTCTAATTTCAGAAACAAAAACTCATTGATTTATTAGAAATTTAACAACTAACGCTCATGTATGGGTTACTCGCAAGAGCTGTTTTCCACGACCATAGGCGGATCCAAAAGGGGGGTGGGAAGCCCGGCCCCCTTTTGTGGGGAAAATTTGGTTGATTATTTTAGGGAATCGCTGAAGCATGTTGGGAGTACCCTCTTAGGTCAGTCATGTTATTCATCCCTAGCAATGATGACTTTAATTGTTTTTCTTTTAGAGAGGCCCAAGATGAGTGGATATGCAAGCTATGATGAGGCACTTGATCCTAAATACGGGGATCCCTATCAAGTTTCATTGGTAGTGGCAGACGAGAATAGTTTAAAAGGTTACGGAAAAATTGTTACAGATTTTGAAAAGGAGGAAGTTGAAATTACCCCCTGGCCTGTAGGTGGATGGCGAAAGTTGTATCCAGGAACTGGTGCTATGGGTGGCATAGTGAGCGGGAATTTTGTTTATGAATGGGAGGGGGACGTTTGTAAAGCAATAAATAATGCTGTAGGCGGTCATTACGTCACTGGTCGTCTGCCAACTGGTGTTTCTTTTGATAACCGAACCCACGTGCTGGTGAGGGAAGCTAATTACCACCCTGATGGCGGTCAGATATTTTTTCCAAGAGACAAAGACCCTTTCATTGCCTTATTAGCCTTACCGACTGACGATATTAAACCAGAAGATTTTAAGGCATTTTATTTTGATGGATCTTTTGGTGTACAGATCCATGCCAACATCTGGCATCAGCCTGTTTATCCTATTAAAGACCGAGCTGTGTTTCTAGGGAAACAGGGAGCGGTTCATGCATGTGTTTGCATGGATTCTGTTGATGAGTGGGGGAAATATTTGTCAGTTCCACTTAAACTACAATCTTAATGTGCTTTTATTCTGTCAACGATTTCAAATAAAGATTATTCTAGTCAAAACTGACATTAATATTGTGTTCCCAATATCTGTCCGCTCTTCCGAAACAACTAGATCTATATATAACTCAAAAGAAGCTTATTTTTTTAAATGAAATTTAGACAACATCGTCCACTAGTATGACTAAACTCTAAGTTACATTTGTGCCGAAGTCAATTGTTTCCGCGAAAAATAGCAGTAAAGTCTATACACATGAAGAGCAAATTAGTGTTTAAATAAATGAATTTTGAGAAAATGAAAAAAACACCTTTTTCTGAAAAGCGACAACCCAAATTTACTTTTTATCTTTACAGTAAAACATTTTGTACATTCTAAAAATGCGCACACGGTCAACGCTTTTGAAGTTACAACCGTATACAATTACTAAAAGAATCATTCAATACTCAGAATTATATTTTTGTCTAGTATCTTAAAATACGATTTCTATCAATTTTGTTTTTGTTTATCTGTGCACTTTATTGATCTTTATTGTAGAAGCTGTGACATCATAAATGTTACATTTCATTTTGAGATGAAGGTTATTTTAAGTATTACTCGATATTGTTGTTAGCCAATCAAAAGAGCGTATTATAATGAAAAATACATGTATAAATGTTATTATATGGAGATATAAAACAAGACATCAGTTATTCAAAGTTAACGAATATGAATTTAATATAAAAAAAAAGAAGATGTGGTATGATTGTCAATGAGACAACTCTCTACCAGCGAACAAATGACATAGAAGTTTAAGCATGGCTGCAGTTCTGGGTTCTCCTTATTACAGATTCTTGTTCGTTTGGCGGTCGATCCTATTTTTCTAGGATTCAATATGAAATGTTTGAATTATACAGAAGATAAGGATACATCTACAATATAACATCTATGGAAACTTGTGTCTAGATCGTATATAAACGTAGAAAAAAAAACGTCAAAATAGCGGGTGCAATACGGGTTACCTTGAAGTTCACGTTAGACATTTTGCTGTAATGTTTATGTTGAAAAAGGGGATAAACAGACCACCTTATACATATGAATATTGTCATTGTAATGGTGTCAGATAATTTTAAATGTAAATTGACGTGACACGTTTGTCCTACCATACAAAATATTATTAAAATACTACTGACCTACATGGTTTTAAGGTACGTAACGCATCCAAACTTTGTCATTACATTGTATTGCCATTGAGGTATTTTTATACATCAGTATTTAGGCTACAAAGGTATATTTGAATAATATTGTTTGGTGTTTAGAAAGCAATGAACGATTACAAACTTCAATAGTACTCATAAACAATACACTTATTATGGAGGGCCATTTCGAATATTTTCATACTAGGCTAGATTTATTCAGGATGGTATATAAATCGTTGTTTTCTGGTCAATTTATTGTCAATGGGTCAGTCTGTCCACCATTACATTAGTCCGTCCCGTATTGACATTTTGGCTGTGGTAGTATACGATGAAAAAAATAAAATCACAAAAATACTGAACTCTGAAGAAAATTCAAAAAGAAAAGTCCCTAATCAAATGGCAAACTCAAAAGCTCAAACAGGTCAATGGAATAGATAACAACTGTCATATTCCTGACTTGGTACAGGCATTTTCTCATGTTAATAATGGTGAATAGAATAAAGCTAGCTAAACCTCTCAATTGTATGACAGTCGCATCTAATTCCATTATGTTGAAAACGATGTGTGAACAAAACAAACAGACATAATAGGTAAAAATGTCAAAATAGGTGTACAGCAGTGAACATTGTGTTATAATCTTAATCACTATAAAAACAAACAAACATGTAACAAAGAAGCACAAAATGGCATATAGACCAAGTATATTGGCAAAAATCAAAGACAAGAATACACAAATTTACCCGTGCCATAATAACACAATGACGGAATGTACAAGTACAGAGCCACCTCATATAGCTATATGTATCATAATTAAAGAAACATAAAAAGGCAGAAAGAAAAAGCACATTAGCAAAAATGAAAGACAAGAATACAAAAATGTTTTACAATAACACAATAACGGGATGGATAAGTACAGCGCAACGTCATATGTATAAAAGAAACACCAAAAAGGCATATAATATACAAAACCGATCGTGAGGGCTGTATAGTTAGTCAAGGTCGTTAAAAACTTCCATCGTTTCGTTATAGACAAAGCACAATACCAAAAATGTGATCACATCAACTTGAAATTTAGTACAGTACATGTTTGTCATATTGTAAATGTTGTCATATCAATTTGAAACTTAGTACACATCTTCATTTTAAGACTGAAATATAAAGTTTGATGTCAAATTTCTAGTTTGACCCCGATTTTATATTTCTTGACTTTATCACGGACCTACTTATAATGCATCTTTATCGTGTTGAGAAGACCGCGGTAAATAATGTGAAATGTGTCAACTCAATGTTCTTTTTAAATATTTAATTAATCTACAGAAAACATTCTTATCTAGAAATCTAATTACTTTTGCTTCAGGAAAATTGAGGATGAGTGGAAGTCCGAGTTATGATGATGCACATGATCCTAAATACGGTGACCCCTATAAGGTTTCAATGGTGATTGCAGATGAAAACACTTTAAAAGGTTATGGCAAAATTGTGACAGATTATGAAAAGACAGAAGTTGAAATTACCCCCTGGCCTGTGAGTGGATGGCGGCAGCTTTACCCTGGAACTGGTACTATGGCTGGAATAATGGGCGGTGAATTTGTTTATCAGTGGAAAGATGACATTTGCATAGCCACTGACAATGAAGACAACGACCATTACGTCACTGGTCGTCTGCCAGCAGACACGTCTTACGATAATCGGACACATGTACTAGTAAGGGAAGTAAACTACCATCCGGACAGTGGTCAAGTATTTTTTCCTCGTGACAAAGACCCATTTGTTGCCTTATTGGCACTACCTGGTGATGATATCAAGCCGGAAAATTTGGTTGCATTTTATTTTGATGGATCATTCGGAGTACAGATCCATGCCGATATATGGCACCAGCAGATCTACCCAGTGAAGGATCGGTCTGTGTTTCTAGGGAAACAAGGATCTGTTCACGCATGTGTTAATATGGATACTGCTGAAGAGTGGGGCAAATATTTGTTAGTTCCACTTGGACCTGCGTCTTAACTTAGATGTGAATCAGTTCTTGTGTAAATAAATATAAGATGACTAAATAGAACGTAGTAGGCGATCTCTTGTAGTTGAATGCAATACATTTTAAGATATAGAACCATTTTTTTTAAACTGAACAAATGTATAGTCAATATGCACATGAAGGTGAGTATCTAGATAGTAACCTTTTACTTGTTTTGAAATGTTGGGTTGCTTTCTTATTGGTCTTTGCCCCACAACTTTAAAAAAAAATTATATTCACATTTTAAACTGTGATATAGCACTTTTGGAGCGTGGAACATATAAAGAGCGAAAACAAGTCCCTCTGTACTTTAACGAACCATTTTAACAAATCTTTGAGCCAGTTTGGTAGGTCTGCAGGTGGACTGTTGTATGACAAAAGTTATACCCTTTTGACGCTGTGCTGTTCGCTTATTTTCCAGTGGTAGTTCGAATCTCAAACGCATATTTTCCTTCGTTCAATTTTCGGGCCCACCGACAATGTTTGCCATTTTCGTTTGACGTATAACTTCTGTTAACATTTCTGATTTTGATCTGCTTCTGAAAACTATTGTAAACAAAATGAAACAGAAACTGGGTGCACATGTTTCAAAGTTCTTCTTTTCAAGAACCAATTAAACTAAACTTGGCAGATTCTTCTTTGGCGGCTCTTATAAAGAGTTTTTATTGTTCATTGCCATTTGGAATTATTATCGGTCATTTATAGCGGATATTAAAATTTACTTCGTAACACAATTAATAAAAATTGAGATTTAATCATCGACTGACCAAGAGAAAGAAATAAAGCCATGCAGATATGGTGTTGCTTCAATCATAATGAAAGGAATGAAATATTCAAAAAGAAATCCAGATGTTTTTGCCAGAAAATATTCATACAGGATTGACAGTCTTAACGACTGTTCTATTTGTTTATTGGAAGTACATTTTATTCCTCTTTAAATTTCTGTCTCATTGATTTCAGTACAAGCGCAAGTTTTGGAACACCATATTCAGGAAAATAAAAACTACTTTTGTTGTCTGTCCAGTTGATGTCTTCAGCTGCCTATTTATATTTATTCAAATGGAAGATGCCAGATACAAAACATTAGAGAATTGCTGACTTGACAAACATACTGAAGGATAAATTTAACCAAGAAAAAATTAAAAACAGCATATGGTTGAAAAAGACGCCAAAGTTATATGACATATGCAAGCGAGTAATATTCAATAGACCATTACCAATCATTACCGTAACTGCTACAATCAAACTACTCAAACTATAAAATATGGACAAAACTACAAACATGAATTTACAATCTTAACTTGGTATCCGATTCATTACAAATATGCACTTACAATCATAACTAGGGACCTGACTCCCAACAGACATGAACTTACAATCATAACTAGGGATCTGACTCACTACAGACATGAACTTACAATTATAATTTGGGATCTGACTCATTACAGACATGAACTTACAATCATAACTTGGAGTCTGACTCACTACAGACATGAACTTACAATCATACTCTGGAACAGATTCACTACCGACATGAACTTACAATCATAACCTGGGATCTGACTCACTACAGACACGAACTTACAATCAAAACTTTGGATCCGACTCAATACAGACATGAACTTACAATCATAACTTGGGATCTGACTCATTACAGACATGAACTTACAATCATAGCTTGCGATCTAACTCACTACAGACATGAACTTACAATCATAACTAGGGATCTGACTCACTACAGACATGAACTTACAATCATAACTTGGGATATGACTCACTACAGTCATGAACTTATAATCATAACTTGGGGTCTGACTCACTACAAACAAGAACTTACAATCATAACTAGGGATATGACTCACTACAGACAAGAACTTACAATAATAACTGGGGTCCTGACTCACTACAGACATGAACTTACAATTATAATTTGGGATCTGAATCATTACAGACATGAACTTACAATCATAACTTGGAGTCTGACTCATTACAGACATGAACTTACAATCATAACTTGGAGTCTGACTCATTACAGACATGAACTTACAATCATAACTAGGGATCTGACTCACTACAGACAAGAACTTACAATCATAACTTTGGATCCGACTCAATACAGACATGAACTTACAATCATAACTTGGGATCTGACTCATTACAGACATGAACTTACAATCATAGCTTGCGATCTAACTCACTACAGACATGAACTTACAATCATAACTAGGGATCTAACTCACTACAGACATGAACTTACAATCATAACTTGGGATATGACTCACTACAGTCATGAACTTATAATCATAACTTGGGGTCTGACTCACTACAAACAAGAACTTACAATCATAACTAGGGATATGACTCACTACAGACAAGAACTTACAATAATAACTGGGGTCCTGACTCACTACAGACATGAACTTAAAATCATAACTTGGAGTCTGACTCACTACAGACATGAACTTACAATCATACTCTGGAACAGATTCACTACCGACATGAACTTACAATCATAACCTGGGATCTGACTCACTACAGACACGAACTTACAATCAAAACTTTGGATCCGACTCAATACAGACATGAACTTACAATCATAACTTGGGATCTGACTCATTACAGACATGAACTTACAATCATAGATTGCGATCTAACTCACTACAGACATGAACTTACAATCATAACTAGGGATCTGACTCACTACAGACATGAACTTACAATCATAACTTGGGGTCTGATTCACTACAGTCATGAACTTATAATCATAACTTGGGGTCTGACTCACTACAAACAAGAACTTACAATCATAACTAGGGATCTGACTCACTACAGACAAGAACTTACAATCATAACTTTGGATCCAACTCAATACAGACATGAACTTACAATCATAACTTGGGATCTGACTCATTACAGACATGAACTTACAATCATAGCTTGCGATCTAACTCACTACAGACATGAACTTACAATCATAACTAGGGATCTGACTCACTACAGACATGAACTTACAATCATAACTTGGGATATGACTCACTACAGTCATGAACTTATAATCATAACTTGGGGTCTGACTCACTACAAACAAGAACTTACAATCATAACTAGGGATATGACTCACTACAGACAAGAACTTACAATAATAACTGGGGTCCTGACTCACTACAGACATGAACTTACAATTATAATTTGGGATCTGAATCATTACAGACATGAACTTACAATCATAACTTGGAGTCTGACTCATTACAGACATGAACTTACAATCATAACTTGGAGTCTGACTCATTACAGACATGAACTTACAATCATAACTTGGGATATGACTCACTACAGACATGAACTTACAATCATAACCTGGGATCTGACTCACTACAGACACGAACTTACAATCAAAACTAGGGATCTGTTTCACTACAGACATGAACTTACAATCATAACTAGGGGTCTGATTCACTACAGTCATGAACTTATAATCATAACTTGGGGTCTGACTCACTACAAACAAGAACTTACAATTATAACTAGGGATCTGACTCACTACAGACAAGAACTTACCATCATAACTTTGGATTCGACTCACTACAGACATGAACTTACAATCATAACTTGGGATCTGACTCATTACAGACATGAACTTACAATCATAGCTTGGGAGTCTGACTCACTACAGACATAAACTTACAATCATAACTTGGGGATCTGACTCACTACAGACATGAACTTACAATCATAAATTGGGATATGACTCATTACAGACATGAACTTACAATCATAACTTGGGATATGACTCACTACAGACAAGAACTTACAATAATAACTGGGGTCCTGACTCACTACGGACATGAACTTACAATCATAACTTGGGATCTGACTCACTACAGACATGAGCTTACAATCATAACTTGGAATCTGACTCACTACAGACATGAACTTACAATCATAACTTGCGATCTAACTCACTACAGACATGAACTAACAATCATAACTAGGGATCTGACTCACTACAGACAAGAACTTACAATCATAACTTTGGATCCGACTCACTACAGACATGAACTTACAATCATAACTTTGGATCTGACTCATTACAGACATGAACTTACAATCATAACTTGAGATCTGACTCATTACAGACATGAACTTACAATCATAGCTTTGGATCTGATTCACTACGGTCATGAAGAATATAAATTGTACAAGGACCTAATGCTATTAGATACATTAACTGTTAACACAGAGATATGTCTTGCCTTTTTGTTATTTTGATAATGCAAATGTAGTAATTAAAAAGTTATATTTTAACATGTTAGATATGCAATATGCAGTCAATGAACCATGACTGACAGTACATGGCTTAACAATTTCCATGGAAATGAGATGTGCCAATGCTAATACAACTGCATACCAACTACCATTGACTTATTATAAGGTTTTCCCTTTAAACAAACTTAAAAACAACATTAACTTGTTAACTATGTAAAAGTTTTCAAAGTCAATGAACCATGATGGGTTGGGGCTTTATAATCTCCATGGAAACCAGACTTGCATACCAAAATGTTGCCGAAACACAACATTAACTTGTTACCTATGTAAAAGTTTCAAAGTCAATGAACCATGATGTGTGGGTGGTTTATAATCCTCATGGAAACCAGACTAAATGCCAATAAATTTACATACTAAAATGTTGCAGAAAAAAAAAGCTTTTCAGTATAAAAGAGAACTACATCAGGAAATCACTGATACACAAACATGTATGTTTTTATTTCCATCTGTTTCTGAGAAATGTTAAACTTTACATCATTCAGGATGCAAGTCTTTTTGTAAATATTGATGTATTCTATACATTATATTTCTGTCAAATTTTGTTTTTTCATTATACTCAGCCATACAAAAACGATGATTGTGTACAAACACTGGTTTCCCCCTGCCATCTGTAAATATGCTTGTCCTAATGCAAAAACTTGTTCCATTTTATGTATTTTCAATTTTGTCCTTCAAAGCCAATCTAGACTGATTAAGTTTAAGAGCAGATATATTGTATTAACACTTGTATATTGACGGAGATGTTGATCTCTGTATGTATTTTGTTGTATCATTGCTGTCTCATTAACATATAATCCCACTTTTTCTTTTGTACACATGTAGCATAAGCTCCTACACTTAATTAAGGAAGAAAATTAGTGAACATCAATATTTTAATGCAAATACTAAGTGTTTTTTGTTGTTGTTTTTTTGTAGTTTGTGTGAATAAATACATTAAAAACAATATTTTAAAAGTAATTGTCAACAAGAATGTGTCCATAGTACACGGATGCCAAACTAGCACTATCACATACTATTCTCAGTGGACCGTGCATTTGGGGTAAAAACTCTAATATGGCAATTCAATTAGAATGATCATATCTTGGGAACATTTGTACTGCATTAAAAAAAAATACCTTGACCAAGACAAACCAATGGAGGGCACACATGTATTTACATGGGAATTTTCTCATCACAGAGCACATTTGATTTTTAAATATGCTTTTTATGCTTTTTGAATCTACCTGTGAGTGTATTTTATCGAGACAATTAAAAAGAGAATTCATTCATGTAAAATAATGAAACAAAATCAACTGAAAATATATATTTATTTAAAACAACAAATTTCTCAGTGAGAATATATCGCTGCCAGAAAACTGTCTTACAAAGTTCTACATTGCCCTCGAATTGTGTTGATGAAGCGTTCTCTTTTTTGCCTTTTTAAAGTTTTCTGGCCCTGAAGACATACAAAACCCTTCTTTGTTAAGAATGTCTTAATATATCAAAGGTGTGTTAAATAAACTACCCGATTACATGCAGAATATATTTCATCATTGCTTCATCTTATTTTTAACAAATCGTATGCTATATTTATTTATGATATCTAGCAAAATAAGAGGGACCTACTGGGGACACAAAAATTATTTATATCGAATAGTTTGTTCCATTTATAGATCGCTATTCATAAACAAACATAGGGTGTTGTAAGACAAACTGCAAACAAATAAGCCAAATAAAGGATCTGCCCAAAATATGTTATATCAATAATCTCAAATAACCTGAGACAAATTGCAAATTTTGATTGGTTAATACAAGGGAAATAATTTAATCTATCCCATGTAAAATACTCTATTACCTTTCAGAGTTGTTTGATCAAGTGTCCACTTTATAAAATACTGATGGTTGGTATATGCACAAGTAGTCATAGTTTATTACTTTAAATTTAATCTTTAATAGACAGTAATAACAGAACATTCAGTATAATATATTAAATATCTGAGAGGATGATAGAGCAGATTGCTACCCCCAAAACAATACATTTATTTTGTTAATTCACCTCAGAAACTTAAAAAACCTTTGAATAGACTTATTAAGAAGGGATATAATTACGATACTGTTGTCAAGTCATTAAAGATTGCATATTTTGGCGTTAGTATTGAGTCACTGATAAGGTCTTTGCGTCGGAACTAAACACATTTATTCTAAAAACAGTTGTTGGCATGACACGGGTTATGTTCTTCTCATATATGTTATGATGGTATGATACTAAACCCCTAACGGGAAGGATTGTGCCTGATGTACATAAGATGAAATCATAATCTTTCAGTCAGTTTAATTGAAGTCTGGAGCTGGCATGTCAGTTAACTGCTAGTAGTCTGTTGTTATTTATGTATTATTGTCATTTTGTTTATTTTCTTTGGTTACATCTTCTGACATCAGACTCGGACTTCTCTTGAACTGAATTTTAATGTAGGTATTGTTATGCGTTTACTTTTCTACATTGGTTAGAGGTATAGGGGGAGGGTTGAGATCTTACAAACATGTTTAACCCCGCCGCATTTTTGCGCCTGTCCCAAGTCAGGAGCCTCTGGCCTTTGTTAGTCTTGTATTATTTTAATTTTAGTTTCTTGTGTACAATTTGGAAATTAGTATGGCGTTCATTATCACTGAACTAGTATATATTTGTTTAGGGGCCAGCTGAAGGACGCCTCCGGGTGCGGGAATTTCTCGCTACATTGAAGACCTGTTGGTGACCTTCTGCTGTTGTTTTTTATTTGGTCGGGTTGTTGTCTCTTTGACACATTCCCCATTTCCATTCTCAATTTTATTGTCACCCTTGTCTTTACCTCAGTTGACAATGTTTTCTCAAGTTAAGAATCTGGTCTATCACCCTCTCAGCTATGTGTTATTTATATAGTAAGAATTTTGTTTTATTTAAGTATTCTGTTATGAATTAAGTGTTTGTTTTCCTGTGGTTGTTTTTAACGACATCTTTTGTCCTTAACTGCTTGAGATAAAAGGTGTGGTTGAAAACACTAGTTTAACATTGCCACACTTGTCAAGTCTGAATCACATCAATGAACAAATTTCTTTTCATTTGCCAGCTATTACAAATCGGTGTTGGTGCTTTCTGTTGAATATATAAACACCTGGACCATTGTTAAAAGCTGTATAGTGACCTCTAGATGTCTTTATTAATATATGTCAGCCAAATACAACCCATATTTACTTGGATTTATAAAAAAGTATTTTATTTGTGGATAATAGCACCAACATATAGATACCAAAGTATTAGTACATCACACAAAACACAGGCTCTATTATTTTTGAACAGTTTCAATAATTAATGTAAATACACAATA
Source organism: Mytilus edulis (assembly GCF_963676685.1). NCBI lineage: Eukaryota > Metazoa > Mollusca > Bivalvia > Mytilida > Mytilidae > Mytilus > Mytilus edulis. The sequence goes on from NC_092345.1 coordinate 7,890,177, forward strand.
ATAGATTTGATTTTTCAGGTCCTTAATAGATGTGTAGTTAAATAAATAAAACTGTCTTTTTGAGTGCCTAATCTGAAAATATCGCAGATTAGTTACACTAACAGATGGGACATGAAAGAAGATGGTACAATCTTGGCTCTAAATGGCCTTAAAATCAAATGTAATTTAATGCCTTTTAAGTTAGCATAGTGAAATGTTTAATCTATGTTTCCAATAAAACCATTCCTGTTTTATTAAAAATATACCATTTAATTGGTAATACACCCATCAGTTGACTGTTACATACCAAATTTTGATTGTAAATTTACAGGACTGTAAATGCCACAAATGTAGGTGTCCCTTTTTCGGTTGTAAATTGGTTTAATGTGAGGCTAAGATACACCTTTTAATGTTGACAAATATGCTCCTTTTATGATTTGCTAGGATATTTTTTTGGTCAATCCCTATTTACCTAATTTTTAAAATGAGATTTTTGATACATACGGTTGTATGTGTGTTAAGGAGGACTTTCATGCCAGTATTTCACATTATAACAATATGATATGTTAAAATATATTTTGTTTTCAACTATAATTCAATAACTTTTTTTGAAATTTCTACATTATGAACTATAATAAATTATATAAAATATACATGTATGCATCTTTCTAAATACTACTAAACTCCACAAAATAAGTTCATACATAGAACCTTACACATAAAATGAAAATACCGGTATCTTCATTGGACACATACATCTTAAAGAAAAATCTTATGTTTACAGACTAAAAATGATAAATAAACTATGATCATTATTTTATAAACAATATTTATACTATAAATCCAGAAATTACTTTGATATTCTTAATAATGTTAGCTACCCAACAGTGTACATAGAAACTCCTCATTCTTTTTTCTGCACAGTTTTTTCAATCATTGCTCTAAATATTTTAATTAATCATCTGTAATTTACATGGTTGGAGAATCAGTGTCTTGAGTAAATCATCTGCCTTGCAAGACTTATTGAAAGACTGTATTTCATATTTTAGCTAAAATGCAACTGCATTTTTAGCATGCAAAGTCTCCCTATTGTAGTACAAGTGGTGATAAACTGAAAATATTTGTACCTACAGATTTTAACTAATGAGACCACGCTTGTCCATCAAGGTCATAAATATTTTTGTTTGGTAACATTAAGAAAAGCATACACAAACTAATTTCTGAAAGTACAGTACAATTATTATGTGTTGATATATTTTTAATACATTGATGTAGAAATAATTATCTCTTTTGATGTAAAAAATAATTTCTATCAACAAAATATAACAACATTTGTGACCTTGTAGCTGGACTATCACAGCCTAAATAATATAAGGGTAAATCATAAACAAACAGATAACATAAAACAATTGATGATTTCTTCATCTTCTGTTATCACACTTAAATTCTTAAATTATTATTCTGACTACTGATATAAAAAAGACATTACAAATAAAATGTTTTATAAAGTAGAAGTCGATACAGTCATTGAAGCCTTAATAGAGATAATTACTAATGGGTTGGTGTGCTGGCAAGTTATGGTTGTCACTTAACTCTTTAAAATATTAATAGGTTTAATATTTCATACTTCATACCATTTTATTTTTCTCCTTGATTCAAGTTATTAAAAAAATCAGTTTGCATAGACATTTGAATGTTTAACTACCGGTGGGCTTTTTACTTTTAATTCTAAAAAAAAATATTACTGTTAAACAATATATCTAATCCGACATTAAATCTTAGAATTTGTTTATTAATTTTCCAACTGATATATGGGAGTAAAACAAACTAAAAATACAAGTGCTCAAGATTGAATTAAAGAACAAAATGGAGACAGAAAAGGTTCTAATTTTGATAAAAATTGCTAATAAATATCATTTATAGCTTCAGAAGAGGTGAATATCTCCACAACACTTCTGACAGCTACTGGTATCCATCTATTGTTATTATGAAGGCTGAATCTAATATTTTGAAATGAAGGAACCTTAATAATCAATCATCCATACCAAGTATCATTCAAATCCTCTCATAATGGATATTTACCAATAAAGTGAAACATTCTTTCCACTGATAACAATTCACAATAAAATATTGTGTCACTTAATACAATAATCAATAGTACTACATTTTATAAAATTTTTAATATTACTACTAGACTCAACATATTCTATACATTTGTAAATGCAACCACAAACAACCTAACAAATTAATCAAATATATATAATATATGAATATGATCTGATGAAATGAAAATTCAATGGCACAAAAGATATAAAATGGTAGAATAATGAAAAATTTATTGCTACAAGATATATTGGCACTGTAAAGAATTTTACATACTTTAATCATTAGATGAGAAAAATGTTGGTCCCTCTTCATAAAATATATGTAGTGAATGTCACACTTCTTCAAATGGTTTAAAACTGACACGTAAATATGGTTCTTATAAACGATCTAGAATTTCTTCTTTTAAAGAAAGTTATCAGTGTTTAGGACAAACAAAAAAAGTTTTTTCCATCATATCCATAAAAATGGCAAAAAATAGTAAAAACTCTTCTGACAGATATTATAAAATTCTCAGTCATTATACTTCAATAGTTTACTTTATGAAATCGTTCAAAAATACAATCTTCATGTCTATCAATATATAAAATCTATCATACAATAAAAAAATCACAGAAATTTGCACCCAACAAAATAATTTGTTACATATTAGTTAAATACTGAATAAAACTCCATATATATAATTGAAATATATCACAAAAATGTAACAAACATGATTTTATTAACAGTATGTTTCCCGTACTTGGGAACATTTTGACAGTATGGGTTATCTCCCTTCACCAATTTACTGAGGGATGATAGTATGTAACAAACCGATAATGTTTGCAGACGGTAATATGGACAAATCAATGTGAACCAATTCATAAGCAAAGTTCTCAAACTTTTTCATGATTTATAAAATAAAGTGATTTGTTTAAAATCATTCTTTTTTGTAGCTTGCTAAAAACCTTAAAATGAAGGTAATTTGTGCCTCTTGTCACCTTGAAGGAAATGCCTGATTATTTTGCATGTGTAAATTGGCTAAAGGTTTACAACTGGCATCATTATTTTTCAAGTAAAATATGCTATAATACTTCATTATATATACATGTATACTAGTATTAATAATGTTATTTGTGTTAATGACAGTGTTCGTTGACATCAACAACAACCGCTCGTTTCCATCCAAACATAAAATAACCAGCCCCAGCTCCTAAGATGACCGCTAAACACAACCATACATTGTAGGTCATAAACGCCAACATGAGGCAATAACTGATAAACACTTGAACCACATGTAGGATCGTCTGTATGAAGTGGGAGGAGCTTATTATTTGTTGCCTACAAACAGAAAACAAATTATTGTACATAATGTCTAAAAAATAGAAAAATAATAATAAAATAATATGCAAATATCTAAAATTACTAGTATTATTTGCATTATTCAGATGATTTACTAACAAAATCAACATTATGTAGAGAAGAAAATGTACCAAACTCAAACGTTATTCCTGATTTCAAATTAAAGTTCAAAAAGAAAATCCATTGTCATTATACATTTTATATCATCTAAAAGATTAGTATGAGTGCTACGAGATATTTAAAATTATCCCAACATTATTTACTCATTTCCTCCAAACAATTTTTTGACAGTTGCAATATTTGAAGAGGAAAGGATCACTATGACCACAATTTTCATTGAATGCCTATATTTATGAGAAGCAGATAAGTGATGCAAGAACTGTGTACAACTCTTTGCATAGAATTTCAATAAAAAAAAGCAATGCCAAGGTTTTACGACCTTAAGTGCTATGAACAAGTTGTAACAACATAAAATGGTGCTATTTTTAAGGCACTAGATGTACATTTCCATAAATAAATTCAAGGTCTCTGCATAAACTGCAGTGTCTGTTGTCATGCTGCAATCATTTAGACAGATCATATGTTCAATAGCCAGTTTTTTCATCGTGGTTTGACTTGATATACTGTTAATAACACTAGTCCAAGAAAATGTGCAAAAATTGCTACTGAGACAAATACAGTAAATATTAATATTTCCTGATGATCAACAAGTTTGTAGAAATTAAGAAAACAGGGGGACTGGACTGGTAATCAAATAAAGTTTTACAGTATATACAATAATTACATCCTGAATTATGTTATAAAGATCAAATGCACACAAAATGTTTTACATCTGTTTTCATGGATTTTAATGAAAAAAATCAATTATAAAGATAGTTTATTATGCTGCATACATATTAAAGTGATATGATATGGTACAAAATCAACCAATATTGATATTGATATTACTTTTTTTCTCCAATTAGTTTAACAGAAAAAACTTACCTTAACAAAAATGCATGCTTCTGTGAGATTAATTTAACAGTGACCCCATATTTTTATTTCATTTTCCATTGAGTAGAGGATAAAGTTTATTTATAGAAAAAAAATAGCAAAATCCTATATTTAAAAAAAAAAGATTTGTACCTGCGAGCCACCTTAAAAATAGATATACATGTAGTTTATCACTGATTATATATGTTAATAAAACATGCAAAAATATCAGCTAAAACTCCCAAATCAAACATATTGTTACATGTACTACAGAAACAATTACTGTTAACCACTTTTCTTGCAACTTATAAGTTCAATTTCTATTGGTATTTGAACAATTATTCAATATGGAAATCATTTTGCTAGAATGGAACATGTTTTTGCAGGCCAATTTACATGTATCTTGAAGAACATAAGTTCAATCCAATTAATCTTGGTTTCAACACTTTACATTTTTAAAACATGTAAAGCTTTTTATAAAAAAAACAGAATTGATCACTTGCAAGAAAATTGGTTAACAGATGTTTTTTTGTTACAATGATTAACAATAACATGCTTTGTTAGTATGAACATGATTAACAATAACATGCTTTGTTAGTACGAACATGATTAACAATAACATGCTTTGTTAGTACGAACATGATTAAATAACAACATGCCTTGTTAGTACGAACATGATTAAATAACAACATGCCTTGTTAGTACAAACATGATTAAATAACAACATGCCTTGTTAGTACAAACATGATTAAATAACAACATGCCTTGTTCGTACAAACATGATTAAATAACAACATGCCTTGTTAGTACAAACATACACCATGCTTAAGTTAGTATTATACCACAACATAAGCATGCTACTCAATCCAAGAGAAACTGTAATGTAGTAAGATTTTATATCTATAGAACTTTTTCAGTTGAAATTTCTTCCCCATAAGGTATAAATAAATTTCCTGTTGAGTTACCAAACACAAAACTTGACGGTAATTATTAAGAGTTACTAAGAGATGTGAAAATATGCCAAAAATCAAATGAGGATACTAGTAGTTACAGGGTTTGTGTATGGCAAAATTGAAATTAAAATACTAGTTGTAAATTAACTTTTTGTTTTTGAACCATCCACATTTGAATTAAATTGTTGAAGAATTAAAAAAAATGCAATAAATTAAAAAAAAAAAAACTTTATAAATGTCCTATTATGATTCATTTGATTTGAAGCCATTCATGAAAGAGTTCTATAGATACATATTCAAAAAATCAGCTAAAAGTAGAGTAAAAGGGAGTTAACTCAAACAAAAATAAAACTTTATATGACTGGTTACAACATTACTGACAGTTTACCTTGCTATCTCCTTTGTATGATATATATTTCCAGAACATTCATGTCTTTTAAAAAAAAAATGTAACATTGTGAAATTGTTTAATTTAATAGAAATGTATAATTTAATACTGTTCAAAGAAACAAATACATCATTTATTTATCAATAATATTTGTTATAAGTGTAAATTTTTTTTTTTTAAATATATACAAAACAAGAATGTGTCCAAAGTACACAGATGCCCCACTCGCACTATTATTTTACATGTTCAATGGACCGTGAAATTGGGTAAAAAATCTAATTTGGCATTTAATTAGAAAGATCACACCATAGAGAACATGTGTACTAAGTTTCAAGTTGATTGGACTTCAACTTCATCAAAAACTACCTTGACCAAAAACTTCAACCTGAAACTCACACTTTCATTTTCTATGTTCAGTGGACTGTGAAATTGGGGTCAAAAGTTTAATTTAGCTGTAAAATTAGAAAGATCATATCATAAGGAACATTTATACTAAGTTTGAAGTTGGTTGGACTTCAGCTTCATCAAAAATTACCTTGACCAAAAACTTTAACCTGAAGCGGGACAGACGGACGGACGAACAAACGGACGCACAGACCAGAAAACATAAACCCTTAAATTTTGTTAAGCATCAATCTGATTACTACTACTATATTTGTACTATATAACTAGCTTAGCATTAAAGCGTAATTTATTTAGCTTCCACACATGCTAAATGAAAATTGTGAAAGAAATACCCGTTTATTTTATCTTGTGTAAATTTACGATACTCAATGCCATCAGCAAGTTTTTCAACTGTTTGCCTGTCAATATGTATCAAATCAAATTTAATTTCTTCATATGTACAATAAAGAAAATTATGAGAAATATAATATCATTTTTGTAAAAGTGATCTGTTTTTTTCCAAACTCAAATATTACCTCAAGAACCATTGAAAATTAGATAGGTTAAAAATGTATAAAACCCCATGCTCTACATGCAGTTATCCATCTTTTCAAACACCCACCAGATGACTTATATCTGAATAAATACACCATTAAACCTTCTCATTCAATAATATAATTAATAAAGACCCAAGCTTTACATTAACCATATTAAAAACATTTTTATAAAAGAAATATAAAGTCTGGGGGGAAATGAGGAATCACAATCATAGACATATGACCCAAAACAACAAATTTAAGGGTATAATTTGGGAAATAATCAATCTTCATCATTTAAAAACTACATCAGTTTTATAGCAGTTGAAATTGTGATCTGCTATTAATAAATTTTGTGTTTATTTTTTAATTTAGCTTTGTTTGAAAAAAGTAAAAAGTTGTTTATCGAATATCCTGCTGATTTGAAATTGTTTTTCTATCTATAGTCTGTACAAGAACTATTTAGAAAATAATCAAAAACATTTGTGGGAGATTTCTATCTTTTCATAATAGGTAAGGGAAATAACCCCAAAACACTTCTCCATAGTAAGGGAGATAACAAATGGCAAGGGAGATAATTTATACACCTACCCATTAGATTTGGCTGACTGTGGATCTATGACCATTGTATCTGTTGATGTATGAGTATATTTTGAGATGGTAGCTTCACTTTGATAGTTTGGTGTCAAAGCTTTTCGTAGGAGATGTTCTCTAAAAACTTTTAATCCCTCATAGATGAGTGCTAGAATGAATATGACTATGCAAGCACCAACCATTTCTGAAAAATACAATCAAATTCATAAAATATTTATATTTTTCTTCCTTTTTTTGTATAAAAAGGTTGAAATGGATGTATTTTTTTAACTTGAAGATATGCATTCAAGTAAAAATAGAAATAATGTCTTTGATGATTTTTTGGGGAAAAAATATGCTGCTTAGCTATTACTACGTGTAATTGGGATGATTTCTGCAATCATGGACATAATAAATCTCTAATTGGCAATCAATTCTATCCATATGATAATTAAACATGTATTTTAGTACATGTAGTGTCAGTTCTCAATAGAAATAATTTGTCTATTAGCAAATAATTTTCTATTGATGTAGCTTTTTTCAAATTTGTCTCTAGTCAAATTCTTTATTTCTAGCGGTATGTGATAATTAAAAATACAAAAATAAAAAACCAAAATAATGTATAACAGTCATTAATCTTATACAAGAGTGCACACACTGAAATGTCTCGCCTTCTATACTAATCATTGATATTATGTTGATAGTCCAAAGTATAAAGCTAAGCTTTATTACAACTGTCACATAAACTTAACATTAACCAAGATAACTAAACAAAGACCAATGAACCTTGAAAATTAGGTCAAGGTCAGATAAACCATGCCAGGCAGACATGTACAGCTAACAATGCTTCTATAAAACATATGTAGTTGACCCATTACTTAAAGTTCAAGAAAAATAGACCAAAACACAAAAACTTAACCCTGTGCAATGAACCGTAAAAATGAGGTCACGGTCAATAAAACCTGCGCGACTGACATAAAGATCATAAAATATTTCCATACACCAAATATAGTTGACCTATGGCATATAGTATTAGATAAAAAGACCAAAACTCAAAAACTTAACTTTGACCACTGAACCATGAATATGAGGTCAAGGTCACATGACATCTGCCGGCTAGACATGTACACCTTACAATCATTCCAAACAACAAATATAGTAGACCTATTGCATATAGTATGAGAAAAACAGACCAAAACACAAAAATTTAACTAAAACCACTGAACCATGAAAATGAGGTCAAGGTCAGATGACACCTGCCAGTTGGACATGTACACCTTACAGTCCTTCCATACACTGAATATACTAGCCCTATTGCTTATAGTATCTGAGATATGGACTTGACCACCAAAACTTAACCTTGTTCACTGATCCATGAAATGAGGTCGAGGTCAAGTGAAAACTGTCTGACAGACATGAGGACCTTGCAAGGTACGCACATATCAAATATAGTTATCCTATTACTTATAATAAGAGAGAATTCAACATTACAAAAAATTTGAACTTTTTTTTTCAAGTGGTCACTGAACCATGAAAATGAGGTCAAGGACATTGGACATGTGACTGACGGAAACTTTGTAACATGAAGCATCTATATACAAACTATGAAGCATCCAGGTCTTCCACCTTCTAAAGTATAAAGCTTTTAAGAAGTGAGCTAACACCGCCGCCGCCGCCGCCGCCGGATCACTATCCCTTTGTCGAGCTTTCTGCAACAAAAGTTGCAGGCTCGACAAAAACAATGGTTATTAGTATTATTTGAAGACATTTATCCAACATAACATAATTGTTATTTGACAACACCTGTCTACAGTTTATCTTGTGTATCATAGAATAGAATATTCAGTTTATAGGTATTCTATGAGCTAATTGAGATTCCTGGGGTATATCTAAAATAAACCATGCAGACTTAATCAAATTTTACAATAACAGATGAGCTTAACAACTCTATTGCCAAAAAATGTATTAAAACCGTTGAAACCCTTATATTGTCTAATTTCAATGGGCCAAATTCTACATGTATTATTCAAACCTAACCAAACTTATACTTAATCTACAAATAACTTCAAATAACATGATTACAGAAAATGTCTTTACATAAAGGCAGCAAAATTATATCACAACCTATTTGAAAAAGATAGAGGAAAACATTGAAACTCAATAACTTTTAAAGTCCGTGGTTCATATCTGAACAGGAACAAAACATACTCATGAACTGTAAATCTAATATATTTATCCCATTAATAAAACATGTGCATGACGAAAGTTCATAACATATGCATGTATGAATATTTTTTTAGGGATAAGTAGGAGAATTCAAGAGTGACTGATGTGACGACAGACATATCAAGCCTTGTTTATAGAAGACTATATTTGTTTAGGGGCCAGCTGAAGGACGCCTTTGGGTGCATGAATTTCTCGCTGCATTGAAGACCTGTTGGTGACCTTCTGCTGTTGTCTGTTCTATGTTCAGGTTGTTGTCTCTTGACACATTCCCAATTTCCATTCTCAATTTTATACATTTGTAAAACAATGCTGCAAATGTTGATATTTCTTATTTTCAAACAGAGCAGTTCAAAGCAGGAGTTCACTAAAGTTATATTATGTTTACAGATTGATTGATTGATGCTTGCTTAATGTCCATTGGTCATTTTTCACATGTTTTTGCTATTGCTTGATATTGATAAATGTTTTAATGTTTTTACTAATGTGAATATATAAAGAAAGATATCTCTTTAATCTTACCTCCTGCTGTAGATACTAGAGCCTCTTTAAAAAGAACATATTCACATGTCCCTGTGTGGAAATACATCTGAAAATGAACCAACAAATCATCAGCATTTAATAACCAGAAACTTAACAGAAAAACAGTAAAAGTATTGCTTGGTTGGTGTACAACACAACTTTAAGCACTATTGGTTATTATAAGGCAGCTAGTTTTATAGGGTGGAGACAGCCCTAGTTCCAACAGAGAACTGCGACCTTTAGTAGGAAAACTAACAATCTTAGTCAATTAAGATTGTAGTTGAGTGCATGCAGTATTTGAATTCCAAACCTCGGTGTTGATAGGATTGTGATACAGAAATAAGACTACTAAGACCACTTTAGTAAAAAAAAAAACTACATTTTTTTACAAGCTTGAAGTATAAATATGTCCAGTGTTTTATTTTATAGATTTCAATGTAACATTCTTATTGTCAATTACACAAATAATTTCATGTTATAGCCTAATCAATACAATAAAAAAAGCACCACAGCTTGTAATTTGATTAATATTTGCCCCTCATTAGACTTAATTTCAGGCAGCTTAACATGTTCTTCTCACAACAATATCCCCAGAAATATTCTTTAACATATTAACTGTTAATTGAAAAAATTCAAAAATGTGTCTATGTTTCATTTGAAACCCGAAGCTAGCTATTACTAAACTAGGAAATAAATTAAATCTACTCATAATGAAACCATTACTGTAATACAGAAATTATTGCAAAGTTTTTATTAATGCAAATAATGTAAATGGGTGAGTTTAGTAACAATAAGAAGTATTATCGCTATTTTGTGTTACTCGCTTGAGAGGAACAATTATTGCTAGAAACTAAGGAGGCACATGGCTTAGCTAATGAAATTGACATGAAATCGACAACGTCGTCATAGGTAAAATAGCAATAAACAGATTATCATTGGTGACCATCTCAACTCAATTGCTTTACTCACTTTCGCCGTACCAGCTCAAGCGAGAAAATCAATCTGGTTTAGATGATAAACGACAATCTATAAGCATCTTGATCTCATAATCATGATAATAATTCATCTCACATTTTAGTCCATTCTTCAAAAATCGCAATAATAATCAAATGCAATTATTTCAGAATTTATAAAGTATTGAAACATTCATGATCAGAATTACATGTTAATAATAGATAAGGGGATATATATACAAATGAGACAGCAACTCAACAAAATTTCAAAAGACAACTACATGTGTATCCTTCAAATTAAGACACCAATCCATGTCAATTTCTAGTTATCGTCCCAAGTCTAGAAAAAGTACAAAAGTATATAAATTTAACAGATGATCTAAGATCTGTTACCAATGCAAAACATGATGATAGATGATAAAACATTTAAATGATATAATTAAAAGTAATCACTCACAGGGTTCATGAACGAGGACAGACAGTCAGGGACATGTTGTGGTGGGGTTAAACATCGTTTTAATATCTAGACCTCAAATAATGCAATTTTAACACATTACATCAATAAATCATGCATTTCATGTAATATTTATAATAAATTAATATTTGGCTTATAATACTACAGAATTTTACTTTCAAACAAAAGATGGAACAATAGGCTCTGTACATAGTAAGACATTAATCAGATATAGGAAGATGTGGTATGAGTCCACAGCATTTTTATTGTTGAATTCATATCTATATAAACACCTTGAATCCTCCTATGGATTTATCATTTTATTTCCTATCTAGGGGGTAACCATTAAGCAATTCTTTGTGTGCATTATCATGAAGTATCAAAGCTACAAAATCTATATCTCTGTTTGAGGACATGAACGCCATGCTCAAGCTTATCAATTTCCCAAGTTTAAAAGGAGTATAACTCTAAAACAATAAATGACTCACTACCAAAATTCTAACTCTGTCTGCCAGTATTCATTCTTAGCATTGAGTATGAGTTTCAAAAAATTTGAATGAGGAAAACACAAGTTAGAGTGCAGAAACCAAAATGGGACTGAGAAAGAACCGATGGAAGGATGACAAGGGCAACACTTAAACCATGATATTTGTGCACTCTTGACTGTGTGAGTTAAATATCTAAATTTTATATTTTGAAAATGTATCTATCTCTTGTGGATAAATATAAATATCATAATCATGGTAATATGGTGGAAGAAGTATATAGAGCAAAAAAGTCATCACATTACTTTCACACTACATGTAAAGTCTTAGTGGTTTTATCGTTCAGATATTTTATGGTACTGATGACTTTATCCATCTCAGTTCAAAATCATACCTAATCGTGCTGAATAAAGAAGTGTTTGATCTGGTATGAGTAACAAACTTGTGTCAATGATCCAAGAATGTACAAAACACATACATTTCCCCTCCTCTCTTTGAACACAATATTTTTAAACATAAATCTAATGTAAAATTAGCAGATTTTTTGTTATCGTGATTGACAATCATGTATGAAGTTGTTACAATAAAATTTAACACCTTGTTATTAGGCTTTAGTTTACATGTTTTTAATGCAATACTTGTCAGTAAGTCCAGGAGCTAGTCCATATTTTTCACTTGTAACATATATATACAGGGTTTAAACTTGTTGCAAGTTCATACTTAACAAAACATTTATATTTTTTATTGATTGTGAAAGTTTAGAGTACAACAACACACAGGATTCCTCCATACATACAAATAGTACAAAAAAAAACCACTCCTGATAAAAAAAAAAAAAGACATTAGGCAAACAGAAAGTTGATACATGGCAGATGTAGAATTTGTGTACTAGCAAAACCTCAACATTATAAAGCTGCAGACCAAATATTAAACCATTCAATTTCATAGATGCCAAAATGTTTTCTTTTGAAAGGATGAACAAACGGACAGAGTCAAGTACAGGTTACTGAACCGCCTTCCCCGGACGAACCAACAGACAGAGTCAAGTACAGGTTACTGAAACGCCTTCCCAAGAGGAACCAACAGACAGAGTCAAGTACAGGTTACTGAACTGCCTTCCCCTTTTGGTGAGGAAGGTATTGATAGAATCAGAGGCTAATAGAATGGATTGAACATAACACTAGAAACCACTTTAAAGAAACTGTTGACACAGAGATTTGTCTCATTTCAAAAGTTGCAAATAATTTTGATATCAAATTGCAAAGGTTCAAATCTGTTGAATTATTAAGAAATGCAAAGAAAAAGCAGGATCAAATAATGTGATTTTTGTGTAAGTTTGATTATCATGTAGAGCATTAAATCACATACTCTAATGGTGATTTTAGAAAGTTGGCAGAAATGTTTTACAAATTTGGTTTGATATTAAGAAATTCAAAGAAAAGGACACAGGACATTTGGGCTTTTTTTACCTGTAAAACGATAGGACATTTGCACTTCAAATACTCTGGACATTTGCGCTTTAAATTTTGATTCACCTGTATAAAATTGACCTTACATTTGCGCTTTGCATCTATAGTCGTCTACCTGTAATTTTAAAGAAGGAATTATTACAGAAATAAATTTTACTTATATTTGTCATTAGTACGACCAATGGTCCAAAATCCTTCCCTGCCCACTATAATGAACAATTCTACTCAACTCATCCTGCTATTACTTTCTTTTTCTTTTTGAAGAGTATCATTGAACAACAGTCTGTGAATTACATATGATTCGATATACATGTATTGATGAACGGGCACCCCTGTCAAGAATTCAGAAAGAGAAACTTGAATATATTTTGAAATTTGGGCGAAATACCAGATAACAAGAGCTAAATTTGTTCACTCCCTGGGCTTCAGATGGCAAGCGAAAACTGACCTGTGATGACTTTACGTGTTTTTATGTCTTTAGAATGTTTATTTTAAGCTCAGTGTATAATAGACGTTTAAATACATCTCAATGTGCTATGACATAAATGTTCTATGAAATGTGCTATTAAATGATTTTTTTTAAAACTTTTAACCATAAAGAAAAAATATTACTCTGCCAGGTCACACATGCCGGTCCCAATGCAGGATTAAAGAGGAGGAGAGTGATAAAAATCAAATATTGCAAAAGCGCAAATGTCCTATGTTAAAAGCGAAAATGTCCTATGATTTGAAGCGCAAGTGTCCAAAAAAATAGAGAGTATGTCCTATAAAAAAGCGCAAACGTCCCGCGCCGAAAGAAAAAAGCAGGATCAAATAATGTGTGTCATATTTTAGTATAAAGTGCATTTAATAAATCACATTATCACACACAACTGTCAAAATTGTCTGGTATACATTAAAAGTAGGTATATATGCCTTATCATGCTTATTATTTGACACACTTTATGATATTTTATTATCTGTTCGATATATATTATGTCATACCAATCTTGGCTTATTTTACTTCAATATAAATGCAGAGAGTTTGCAAAAAAATCAATATATATATAAAAGCAAGTAATTTTTGTTTCTGAAGAAAACTTTCATGTAATAAATTTAACTTCATTACCAAATATCAAAATTAGGATGGGACCATTTGGCTTGGGGTACATGCTTCAATATATAAAGAAAGAATCTGAAGTTAGAAAGCTCATAAATCCCTTACCCTCTACAGTTGAACATGAGGGCAAATTGCATCTTTTTGAAATAGGAAGGCCCTATTCAAGCAATAAGAATAAACAGTGATATATCATTTTTAAATTCCCAACTTAACAATGATCCCAAATATCAGATTTTTTATAATCAACATCACAGTTTTCGTAAGCACAAATTGGGCCAGTTATGCTAAATATTAGAAAATCTTATATGGAATGAATATTAACTGACCAAAATATAGCTACATGTACTTACATTTTTGAATTAGTTATATATATAGTTGTACTGACCACATATAAATTACTTATAAAGTATCGCCTTTGAAAATACCTCTGAAGTAACATAAAATGTTTGGAATAATTAACATTCTAATTAAAATAGTACATAAATGTGTGTCAACAACCTGTAGTAAATATACACTTCTCTTCTACCATTATAAATATATTCACAATTAATGGATAGGAAACCATTTATTGCATTACGATATTAAAACTGAATAAAATAAGACAATAATATTACATACTTTCACAATTTAATGATAATATATCACTATGTACCTTCTCACTTTAGGTCACAAAGTTTTTGACAAACATTTAGAGAATGCACTGAAATACCAAAACTGTACATGAAGGAGGGTGGTAAAGGGGGGCCCTCAACACGGAAACACGTAAAATAAAAATGGCAAAAACGTTGCACGGAAAATAAAAATCGGGAAAAACGAAGCACGAGAAATAAAATAGTAACTATTAATGTAAAAAGTAAAAATAATTTATGAAACAGCCGTTCTTGGAGATCATCCAGCCATTATAAATAATGGACAAGATGACCCTGCAGTCACATTTTAGCGTCCGCTAGTTGCAACTGATTTGAAAGAAAAATATTATTCATAATAATTAATATTATAGGCGGCTGAATTTTAAATGCATGGGAACACATAATTTAAACTGACAATCTCCTGAATGACCGGGCGGGGCTTTGAATTTCATCCCGGCCTTACTTTTAATCATATGCAGGACAAGCACGAGAAATTAAGAGTACCGACACGAAACACGGAAAATAAATAAAGGAGAACACGAGGCACGCACGTCGAGCCAAACACGAGAAAACGAGAAATAAAACTTCAAAACACGAAAACACGTGAATTAAAAAGGCGGAAAACGTTGCACGAAATTAACCCTTTACCACCCTCATGAAGGTGAAATATTAATGTAAATTCAGAAACTATTATGAGGTTTTTATAAATTTGAATAAGACTCCTAGGGTGAGTATTGCAAAAATAAGAACCCACATTCTGAATTCAGGTTATGTGTACAAGGATTTCCCTTAAATGGTTTGAATAATCTCTCACTTTGTCTATTCTTCAAAAACTGCAATAATACATGTAAATGCACACAATAATTTCTGAATTTACAGTACTTGATTTAAAACATTTTTTTTTCCAAACGAAAATAAAAACCTAAATCACTAATAATAAAAGTATCATACTCCTTGTTTTAACCAACTTTCTTTTTATCAAAAGGCCAAGGTATGAATAAAATATTGCAAAGGGAGTTAACTCATAGTCATGCATTTATATTGATTTAGTATCTGAGGCATGCTACAAAAACATTATGGCATCAAAGCACATATATACTCATTCAGAACCATTTCTCATTATATCAGAAACATTTTTGACATGAATAGCAGAATCATTAGGTCCTTCAGTGCATAAAATCCCCAATGGTGATATTGGACAGTTGTCAGGAATTTTTTATTAATTTCAATACATAATTATATGTTTAATATCTTTATCTATGAACTTAAAATCACATAATGCTAAAACCAGATGCTCCGCAGGGCATAGCTTTATACGACCGCAGAGGTTGAACCCTGAACAGTTGGGGCAAGTATGGACACAACATTCAAGCTGGATTCAGCTCTAAATTTGGATTGTGATTAAATAGTTGACACAGCATAGGTTTCTGACACAGAATGAATGTGTTCTAATGAACTTAAAATTTTTGTTTTCTCTTAGAGCAATTCACTATGCTGTTGAATATTAATCCTCTCAAAAAAATGTTTGAAGAAATTTTCTTTTTTATTTATGAAATTTCAAATGAGAAAAATTGAACCCAATTTTTTTAATCACATTCCCCTTTCCCTTATTCCAAAACTAATCTCAATTAAAATTTCTAATGGAGTTTGCAACAATAACTACTCATTTAAATACATAATAAAATATTAAGATGTAAAAAAACTGCTCGTTATCACTGAATGGTAAAGATTATTTTAATTTATCAGTTGGTAGTAAAAAGTGAATATACATTGTATATTGTATATAACAAAGATTTAAGTTGATTCTGGACAAAGAAAGATAACTCCAATTAAAAAAAATCTTGCTATTGCACAATATTTTGCAATTAGATATTTCTTGCTTACTATTCTGGACAAAGAAAGATAACTCTAATTAAAAAAAAATTTGCTATTTCACAATATTGTGCAATTAGATATTTCTTGCCATTGCGCAATACTGTGCAATTGAAAAGACTTGCTATTGCACAATACTTTTAAAATATAATAATTTTGGATCCTGATTTGGACCAACTTGAAAACTGGGCCCATAATAAAAAATCTAAGTACATTTTTGGATTCAGCATATCAAAGAACCCCAAGATTTCAATTTTTGTTAAAATCAGACTAAGTTTAATTTTGGACCCTTTGGACTTTAGTGTAGACCAATTTGAAAACAGGACAAAAAATGAAGAATCTACATACCCAGTTAGATTTGGTATATCAAAGAACCCCATTTATTCAATTTTTGATGAAATCAAACAAAGTTTAATTTTGGACCCCGATTTGGACCAACTTGAAAACTGGGCCAATAATCAAGAATCTAAGTACATTTTTAGATTCAGCATATCAAAGAACCTAACTGATTCATTTTTTGTCAAAATCAAAGTAAGTTTAATTTTGGACCCTTTGGACCTTAATGTAGACTAATTTGAAAATGGGACCAAAGGTTAAGAATCTACATACACAGTCATGACAGTTAGATTCGGCTTATCAAAGAACCCCAATTATTCAATTTTGATGAAATCAAACAAAGTTTAATTTTGGACCCTTTGGGCCCCTTATTCTGTTGGGACCAAAACTCCCAAAATCAATACCAACCTTCCTTTTATGGTCATAAACCTTGTGTTTAAATTTCATAGATTTCTATTTACTTATACTAACGTTATGGAGCGAAAACCAAGAAAAATGCTTATTTGGGTCCCTTTTTGGCCCCTACTTCCTAAACTGTTGGGACCTAAACTCCCAAAATCAATACCAACCTTCCTTTTGTAGTCATTAACATTGTGTTTAAATTTCATTGATTTCTATTTACTTAAACTAAAGTTATTGTGCGAAAACCAAGAATAATGCTTATTTGGGCCCTTTTTTGGCCCCTAATTCCTAAACTGTTGAAACCAAAACTCCCAAAATCAATCCCAACCGTTCTTTTGTGGTCATAAACCTTGTGTCAAAATTTCATAGATTTCTATTAACTTAAACTAAAGTTATAGTGCGAAAACCAAGAAAATGCTTATTTGGGCCCTTTTTGGCCCCTAATTCCTAAAATGTTGGGACCAAAACTCCCAAAATCAATACCAACCTTCCTTTTGTGGTCATAAACCTTGTGTTAAAATTTCATAGATTTCCATTCACTTTTACTAAAGTTAGAGTGCGAAAACTAAAAGTATTCGGACGCAGGACGACGACGACGACGACGACGATGACGCCGACGCCGACGCCGACGCCAACGTGATAGCAATATACGACGAAAAAATTTTCAAATTTTGCGGTCGTATAAAAAAGAGTTGTGGTGACCTCTTGATGTCTTTCGGTTTAACAGTGTCATAGGTTGGGTGTCTAATATGGGCATACACAGGCACTAAATTCAAACTGAAGCACCTTAAATAGCTTTGTTGAATATTCTTAGATTGATGTAAATAAAATGTAAGTGATAACCCATTTTGTGCCTTCAAGGTATTTAGACATTCTTACATACATCAAATATATACAATATCCTGGTCTACAAACATTTCAGGAGGAAATGACAGATACTTCCACTATTCTTAATATGGAGACATAATCAGGGCAATTTGAAAAGAAAACATTGCTTTCAAAGGCAAGAATTTATTTATCAAAATAAACATACAACCCTTCCTGACTGAATATTTCTTCAGGAGATAGAGATAATTAAATTGAAATTAATTAATTCCCACATTTGTATTTGATTGGATGGATTGACTAATTGATGTTTGCGTAACGTTCAGCAGCATATTGGATTAGAATTTAAATATATAATTCTGATGTCCTCTAATGGTATTCCGGACAACTTTCAGAAATCTACCCTAATTTGGATCTAGACAAACATTAATCTATAAATGTACTTGTTTATCTCAATTTTCATCCTTCAAAGCTTATTTGCTTAACATTAGATACAATTTTATTTGTTAAGTTAATCTTGATTGTCGACTTCGCTTTGAATGGGATAATCTTAAAAGTGACGAGGGGATGTTTACAATGTGGGTAATACCATACCGACAAATTACTACTTATATAAACACATAATTCTAACATCTATTTCATTGTACAATCTCAAATATTTTAAAATGTCACTGAAACATTCAATTTATTTTGTAACTTTAAACAGAAAAGGTATTTTATCATTCCAAAGGTTCTTTAATTGTTTTATATATACAGAAGATTATCACAGCTTGTCTTTTGACATTTAGAAAATGTTAAAGGGATAAAGAATTATTTAAACTTGCAATTACTGTAAACCAACTAATTTTCTTGACTTATTTCGCAAGTAGATAAAAAACATGAATATAAATACTCGTGAAAATATATTTGCTTATTGAACTAGTACAACATAAACTGATTTTCAAAATCACGAAATTAAATTGTCTCGAAGTGGCTTGAAAGTTGGTTTACAGTAGTTCCTATCTGTTGGGGAAAAATTACAGATGATCGTAAAGTTTGAATCACCTTAATTTAGCTTTGATACTGATAGAATGAAACAAAAATATGCTTATAGACTCACTCATGCAATGAATGCATTTCCAACTAGAGGCTCTCAAGAGCCTGTATCGCTCACCTGATTTTACTTGGGTTTTTGAAATCATATAAAAAAATATAAAATTTAGCTACAAGTAACAACACTTGGCCAGCACCTCATAAGGAAAGGAACATTTATGCTATGTTTGGTTTCATTCCATTCAGTGGTTCTCTATAAGAAGAAACTTGTATGTATTTCCCATAGGGTCCTATGTTAAACTAAGTCCCCCACTGGTGGCCATCTTGGACGTTGGAATGGCGACAAAGTAACAACACTTGGTCAGTATCTCATAAGAAACATTCATGCCATGTTTGGTTTCATTCCATTCAGTGGTTCACTAAAAGAAGACATTTGTATGTATTTCCTGTAGGTTCCTATGTTAAACTAAGTCCCCCGCTGGCGGCCATCTTGGATGATGGATTGGCTACAAAGTAACAACACTTGGTCAGCACCTCATAAGGAACATTCATGCTATGTTTTGTTTTATTCCATTCAGTGGTTCTCTGTAAGAAGTCATTTGTTTGCATTTCCCATAGGGTCCTATGTTAAACTAAGTCCCCCTGCTGGCGGCCATCTTGGATGTTGGATCGGCTACAAAGTAACAACACTTGGTCAGCATCTCATAAGGAACATTCATGCCATGTTTGGTTTCATTCCATTCAGTAGTTCTCTAAAAGAAGACATTTGTATATATTTCCTATAGGGTCCTATGTAAAACTAAGTCCCCAGCTGGCAGCCATCTTGGATAATGGATTGGCTACAAAGTAACAATACTTGGTCAGCACCCCATAAGGAACATTCATGCCATGTTTGGTTTCATTCCATTCAGTGGTTCTCTAAAAGAAGTCATTTTTATGCATTTCCCATAGGGTTCTATGTTAAACTAAGTCCCCCGCTGGCCGCCATCTTGGATGATCGATCAGCTACAAAGTAACAACACTTGGTCAGCACCTCATAAGGAACATTCATGCCATGTTTGGTTTCATTCCATTCAGTGGTTCTCTAAAAGAAGTCATTTGTATGCATTTCCCATAGGGTTCTATGTTAAACTAAGTCCCCCGCTGGCCGCCATCTTGGATGATCGATCAGCTACAAAGTAACAACACTTGGTCAGCACCTCATAAGGAACATTCATGCCATGTTTGGTTTTATTCCATTCAGTGGTTCTCTAGAAGAAGTTCAAAATGTAAAAATGTAAAAATTCCTCTTGGGTACAATTCTGGTGTAGCTCAATGTTGAACATGGACCTATAGTTGTTCACATCTGAGTTTTCTTTGGTCTTTTTGTGGCTAGTTGTCTCATTCAATCTTATACCACATCTCTTTATATATAACAGCAGATATATTTTTCTTTGAGAATTCTTGGAAATGAAATTTTCTTACTAGCATTAAAATTATTGTATTGGTTTTAATAGTTCTGAACAATCCCAGAACTCTATATATAGCTATAAAAGGTACATGAAGTTTTTCCTGTTTACAGAATTATTAGCAAAAAAACACAAGGGATTGAATTCTTAAATTGCTATTATCAAACAAGGAATTAAGGTTCTCATGAAACTGACATTCAATAGATCCAAAACACTTCAATAAAATATATATTTACATCACAATTTGTTCTTATTTTGACATTTTCTCCACTTTTACGTCACATTACTGTATACAGACTCAAATACACATGAACAAACATAGAATCAAACAATATACTTAAGTGGGGTGGTGATCTATAAACAAGTTCTTAAGTGACTTTGTAAAGGATGATATACCTTCATCAATGACTTTAATCTGAAAACACACACCTTACAACGAATCTAAAAGTTCATAAACTTCCTGACAAGGACACTTTTAATTTGACTTCATCTATTTTTAAAGAGTTTTCATTATGAACTGAATTTAAACTGTAACAAACTGACAATGACAAGGTTATACAGATATACCTTCCCATGCATTAAAACTTTACAACAAGAGAATGCCAATTTATGTATATACATGTAACAGTCATCTGTATAACAAAAGCTGATGTTTTACCATTATAACTATTATCATTTTTATTATATACTCAGTTCAAGTTTAACTGTTATTGTTATCATTTGATTAAAAGTATTTAAATTCAGTTCACATTCTACCCATTATAACTGTATTTCCCGGATTATTATTCTATGAGGAGGATAATACAAAGGGCCGATTATTTATGAAATGCAGCATTGTTAAAATTTCTCTAACGTTTGTCGATCTTATTCTAGCTGAAATTTCTGATTTCAAGGAAGCATAATCAAGTACATGATGAAGTAAATTTGTATGGATAGTTGTCTCATTGGCAATCATATTGCATCAGATTTTCATCCTCTAAAGTTCTTCATCAAGAATCAATTTAACGGATTGAATTGTATCCCTTGTAAGCTAGGGTCCAGAATTTTTTTGATCTAGTTAGACATTTCATCAGATTCTATTTTAAACCTTTTTATTACATTGGTTGCAATAAATTACATTGATTTCCCAGTCAAATAAAAACCGATAAATTCACATGTGAAATAAACGTGGTTATTTCACTCTCTGACGTCATACAACAATAGGCGTTGTCAAGACGTCGATAACGTGGGATCAAAACAAATTGTAAATGTGTAGGAAAAAATATAGTCCCTTACATTTGCTACATTAATTTCATAAAAAAAAAGCCATTTGACAATGTAATAAAAAGTATAACTAATCGCCGTATTTGAATATAAAAAATAAGACAACTTGTGACCGAACGCCGCTATGGATTAAACTCGTGCTGCGCACTTGTTTAATCCATGCGTCATTCGGTCACACATTGTCCTATTTTTTTATATTCAAATACGGCGATTAGTTATACTATAAATAAACAGCTGATTTGTGGTCCTTGATAACTTTTATGATCAATTTATGTTGCTGTAACAAGAAGAAGGAGAACTGCTTTGATCAACTTCAAGTACTAGAAACAGGAATCGAGAAGGAGAAGAAAATATCTTTTGTCGTTGGAATTCTTTTTCAATTGAAATATAGACTATATTAGACCGTTGGTTTTCCTTTGAATGGTTTTATACTAGTAATTTTGGGGCCCTTTATAGCTTTTTGTTCGGTGTGAGCCACTTTTTGTTCAGTGTGTTGAAGGCGGTACATTGACCTATAATGGTTTGATTTTATAAATTGTTATTTGGATGGAGAGTTGTCTAATTGGCACTCACACAACATCTTCCTATATCTATATATGTAGTTTTTGTCTTCACTTCCCTAAACAGTTGTCACACTAATGTATTTGTATCTATATGAACATTTATTTTCAGGTAACTTTTGAATTTTCATGTTCTGTACCTTATTGTTTTAAACTTCTATATTGTCTATTGAAATATTGTTATCTGCCAAAATTATACAACAAATACATTTCAACAACATGTACAAAGGTCGATTAAATAATTTATGGACCTGATATAAGAATCATTATTTTACAAACACTGCTGTTATCATAAAAGGCTCAGTACTCTTTCCTACAATTTGAAGTACCGGTACAAAAATGTATATCTTTTGATACTGTGGATTCATTATTATTCGGTGGATACCAATTTTCGTGGGTTTTGTGGGAACAGGTGAACCACGAATTTAAACGTTCAATGAATTACAAATTTACAAAAGGATGTTGTATGCACAGAACCACGAAATCAAATATCCAAGAAAATGTAAATGTTCATCAATCCACCAAAATTGATACCCAAGAAAAAATAACTGAATCAACAGTAGTATAATTTAAACATTTTAATATCTATAACAAAAGCCCCTGATGCACAAAAAAAAGTAACTCACTATTCAAATTTTAGGTTACGAAATTAAATATTTTGACCCATATTTATTCACCACAGTACTCGAGTGGCATGACCCTTTTCAGGTCAATGTCAACCTTGATTATAAGCTCAGCAACAACAACCTAGATTTTATTTCTACCCTGCAAGTCTACATCATTCTTTAACTTACTTTTTATCTCCTATTTACATATTACATCAATAAACCATTATGTATGTTTAAGTAAATAATGATAGACACATGGCATACAATACTATATCACTGGAATTGCAGGGCTCTTTAATGACAATAACCTTCATGTACATTTTTATATCATCATGAATTTTAAGGCCCTTTTTCTAAACAAACCTTTAACCACAAGAATTATCAAAACCAATACCCTTCCCAGCATGTCTCACAGTCTGTCATGTATATACTAAAGTCAATACGAGAGACAGCACATGTTCATCATTTCAGCCCAAAAGACTTATCATTTTAATTAAAGCTAAAGGTCTTAATTGGAAATTTGAGAAATAGTAAGAGGAATTACTTTTAGGTAAAGACAAGAGTCTCCACTTGAAAATGCATGAAATCCTTAAACTATATTATTATTATGGCAAACAGTTTGATTGTTGGAGGAGTAACTCCAGAGAACCACCAAGCTTTTTATAGGTAAACTGGCAATTCTAGTTAAATAAGAGTCCAACACACCTTGTCAAGAGAGGGGTTCAAGCTCACAAGTGACAGGCTAGCACATACAACAATGCAATGGCTAACTTTTGAGACAAGACATGATAACCATTACATATTATTATATTATGCATATTTTTTAACAATCAGCAAACTTAACTATGTCAAGAGCCTGTAGTTCAGTCGTTGTTGTTGATTCATATCTGTCGTATTTGTTAATCATAAATTGTTTTGTTATGAATTTTTCATGTCAGGGTCTTTTATAGCTGACTATATCTAGTATGGGTTTTCTCATTGTTAAAGTCTGTAGAGTAGCCTTATGATTGCTCATATCCACTTTATTTGAACTTTGGTGGGTAGCTGTCTCATTGGCAATAATACCACATCTCCTTCATGGACTTTTTTTTATAATAAAATGAAGCAACAAGGGAGATAATTCACTTACCATCATACCCATCATCCCCTCTCCACATTTTGTAGTATTCATGTGCATATGATCCATGCCATCCATATGAGGGTCCATGCCACTACCCATTTTATGACCCATGCCACTATGATCCATCTCAGTGGTTCCCATATGGGTCATATGATTCATGTGTCCTGAGTGATTCATATTCATCTTGCTTATTGTGAATGTGGAAATCTGAAAAGAAAAGAAAATACATTTAAATAAAAAGTTTGTTATTCATTTCTATTTCAATATTAAAATTTAGAATGGACATGAGGAATGTGTGAAAGAGACAATAACCCGACAATAGAGTAGGAAACAGCTGAAGGCCACCAAATGATTACAAATTTGTCCACCAATTAAGGCACTAAAACTTAATTCAATATAATTGTATTTTCAACAGGCCCGACATTATCATCAAACTTTTCTAATTTGTCATTATTTAAAAAAATCTTGGCCTTAACAGACAACATTTTTTTTTAACTAATAAATTATTACATAAAAATTTGCTACAACTGTGCACTATGGTACATAAAATTGAGAATGGAAATGGGAAATATGTCAAAGAGACAAGAACCCGACCAAAGAGCAGATAACAACAGAGGGCCACCAATGGGTCTTCAATACAGTGGGCTTCAGCTGGCCCCTGAAACAAAAATGTATACTAGTCCATCTTTTTTTTCAAACAAGGAAGTTTCTGTTTCTACAATAATGTATACCTGCAGGTAATTATAGAAACAATTTTCAATTGATGAACCTTTCTAGTTTCTGGTACATTTTTTGACAAAGTCCTCATTTTTTATCAAACATAAACTTACCAGACAATGTTTGGTGACATCACTTTCTTTCCATATATATTCACTGATTTATATTTATTAATGGATACAGTCATCAACACGAGTTTAAAATATTATCTAATTGTTATATATACACATGATACACTTAATTAAATTAGAAAAGAATTAGATGATACCAATAACTGGTGGTAATGTCTCTGAACGTGACATAATAAATCAGATTTAAAAAGTTAGATTTCTTAACTTGGAAATATGATCATCTAAAGAAAACGAATTTCTTTGCATTGTATATTTGCATTTAAATAAATAAACAAGGATGTCAATTTCATCATGATGATGATGATGACTCAATTCATGTGAAAAATATAAGCATACAAATTGTAATGAAGCCAATTTTTCTTGAAAAAATCTCAATTTTCTAGCAATTTATCCTCCTTTTATATCCTAAGACATGTTTTACATTGTTAGCAATCCTTTTAAGTTTCATCATTTGACCCTTAAGTAAAAAACAAAAAAAAAGTTTTACCACTTATACAGTCAAATTCTAGGATGCATGTAGTTGGTAATTAACATCAGCTTCCTTGAAAAATGTCTGGCTTGATGTAGCCTAGTTGCACATCATAATCATAACAACATCTTGTAGTAAGCAAATAGAATTACCAGGTAAACATGAATGTCGGTAGGAAAATTTTACCAGCTTTCCCTAATTTTAACTAGCCTCAGTTAAGGGGACTAGCATTAGTGAGGAACCCCAGATCATTGAAAGCTTTAATTTCTTTATATCTATATGTTACAACAAAGATTTACAATATATATAATTTTATTTCATTTCAGCAATAATTGGCAAATCTGTATCCATGACATTAAGATTAAAACATTTTAATCGAGAATAAAAAACATTACTGTAGCAGGTTGCCCAAACATACTTTATAATTTTTCCTGCGTCATTAAAGACATTTAAAATGCACGAAATATGTGCAAGCTTTAACAAACTGTATGCACTAGCATGAAGTTTTAAACCAGGATGTTTTCAATAAAGAAAAGATCATATGAAGAAAACATGATATACAATAATAATATACTTTAATTTCTAAGTTAGGTACCCAGGGGGGCATATACATATGACTTTATCTTAATTAATAAAATGTGTAATATATATAAGAACAGCTTTTCCAGAGATGCTGTGTTGTGTTGTTACGATGTACTTTTTTTAAAATAAAAATCAGATGAAGTTACATATGGATTATATAACAAACTAACCATAAAACTCCCAACTCACTAAAGCAAAAGAAGGCATCTTTCATATTTAACAAAGAAAGCATTATATATACTTTATTTAGTTTAAATACTTTTTTTAGGAATAAGTTTGTTTGTATCATTTTATCATAACAACTCAGTCTGATATATATATGTTTACGTAATTTAATGTCCAAATCATGCAAACTTTAGATTTGTAAAATTTAAGATATTCTGAGGAATTCAAAACAATTGTTAACAGCTTTCAGGAACAGATTATTGGAATAAACATTAACTGGGTCAGACCAAATTAAATATATCAAAGATTTAACATCTTATTAAAATCTTAATCCTTTTAAAATCTTGATTTCATACAAACATATTTTTTTTATAAAAACAAATCACTTCCAAATTTCATTCTAATAATGAAATAAATAGCTTATAGTCCACTTGCTTTATTATTAAACACACGTTTTATGTCTATCCTGTATCTGTGAGAACATCAATCGAAATATTTTGTTGGTGTAAAAAAGTTTGTTTTTTTTGTACAATCCCCTATCTTACCACAAATCCTGGATAATTACCTGGTAAAGACAATTATATTTTATCCTGAACTATAATTGAAGGTAGCTGCTCTGCTCCTTGTATTTAACAATGTTTCCTGCTATTTGGGTCCTGTTGACCATTATTTTAAAGGTGTATTTCATGTTATAATGATTAATGGCATCAAATTATATCATACGTCATTCAGATAATTGCAACATTTTTTTCTGTTTAAAAACAAATAATTTACACTTGCTTAAGTATGTGGGAAAGGTAAAACAAAATAAATTATCACTTAGAAGAAAAATGCACATGGATTTTGTTAACTTGTTTTCAAAAAAAATCTATTTTAATGTCAAACATAATAACAATACAAAGTTGTTAATTTCTGTGTCTTGTGGAGAGTTGTCTCATTGGCAATCATACCACATCTTCTTTTTTATATGTATTACAAGAACTAAAGTTTACAATGTAAAGGGTCAAATATTCATTAAATTCTAAGTTTTATTTTTTCCTATAGATACTTAATCTTCTTTCGTAATTCCCTCCTGTTTAGGAACACTTGAATGAAACCGATAAATTTGAACAGTATCTGTATATGTACATTAAAACGCAATAAATCCTCTGTAATTTCAATTACATATTCAACGTTGATCAACATGATCAAGGAAAAATCTTAATCTCTATAAAAGTGTATGTGAAGTTTCAATTAATAATTTTGCACTACAAATGTACAATATTTTTATTTGGAGGAATATACATACATATCATTATCATTTTAAAATGCATCCGATGTCATGTACAATATGTATGTATATCACTAATAAAATACCAAATGTGAGTATTCATTTAAATGCATAATTTATAAGAGCAGGTCACTTCAAAATTGCCTTCAATAATAGAAAGGAATACAAAAATAGTGGGCTTTTTTTAATTGCATACTTTTACAATTAAAGACGATTTTAGTAATTAATTTTCTTTCATTAAACCTAGTAGTTTGTAAGATTATTAAACAAAACTTCACTCATTCCGAAAAATTCTTGCAAGTCAAAAATTTTCTTGCTTACATTGGGTACCATTTTATTGATTCAGAAATATTTGCAAAATCGGTAGATCACGTCCTCGCATAGACCTTGACAGAACACATGTACTAAAACAAAAACAACCTTAATATTAACCTCTATTGTGGTAATAATTTAAATTTATTGAGGGTTTTATTTAAAAAGGAAAGCTAAATCATGTTTCATGTGAAGGGATATATATTATCTTTTTATAAGTAAGATAAAAGTGTGATTACATGTACCTATTTACTTACATGTAACAAGAATTATACACAAAAATATGTAAGAGTAAAATTTTCTGACAGTTGATTGACTGGTGAATATATATATATATATATTAGACCAAAAAGTTCACATCACAATTAAATACATTGTAGTTTGGTCTAAAAAGAAAATGTTTTTAAAATAAATTTTTGTCCCTAGGGAAAGTCGTCAATCAATAAAATTACACGTATCTGATAAATTACTTTTACCGAAATTAAGGTTGAACAAATATTTTACCATATATCATATATATATATATATAGTATTTTGCAGTTCAGTGAACCAACAAAAATTACCTAGAATAGACATGGATCCATAATAATAAGAGTACAATTTTTGTTAAAATATAATACATGTATATCATTTTCAATAAAAAGTATGTAAAAAAAACCCATCTGTTTCAAAAATTATAAACATTTAAAAACAAATAGAACACACAGAGCTAACTTAAAGGAGATGATAATAAAATGACAAACCTGTTGTTATCAGAGATTACATGAAACTAATACTTCAACATTTACCTGAAACAAATTATCGACAGGTGACGATCACCTTGTTATATAAAAAGGATGGAGTTATCTACCCTATCTACTATGTATATTACTGAATGTTATTGGCTGACCAGTAACTTATCATATGATATCATTTTATTTAATTTCTCAATTCTATTTCTTGAACTGATAAACCTCTTGCTTCTTCAAATAGTAAAGCCTTCCAAAACATGCTGAACACCAAATGTATAAGGTTGGTTTGGGATAATGTCAGCCAGAAAATGGCAACTGTAAAATGATACAGCAAATAATTATGAAATTTTGGTTCAAGTTTTACAGGATTTGGTAACACCAAAATTTTCCTTTTGTTTAATTTTTCTTATATTGACATCATTGAAAAGGTAGAGGTCCATGCATCATCTGCAAAAGTCTTAAGGAAATTCACCATTTCATTTTACGTGTAGGGTATATGGAATATGACCAGTTTTGAGGTACCCTAGAAAAAAGTCGAAAACACTAGTAGGTAAAAATCATTGAGTGTTTCTGAACATGTTGTCATTAGAAACATGACTGCATGACTGTTAAATTTCATAGCAGAATCATATTTTAAAGTAAATCTGAAACATCATGGAAAAACAAATAGCCTGAATGTAAAAAAAAAGGTTTATGATAATTGATACGGTGAAAATTGTCGTTTGATTCCCGCAAAAAATTGTTTAAACATTTATTGGTTATTAGTATTTAAAATCTCAAAAATTTAATGAATTTGACCATTTTAAATTTTCAAAATTTTTCAACAAGTTGGCTAACAAGGGAGACGAAAAAAGTAGAATTTTGGGAGAAAATTCATTTTTCTGTTATCAAAACTCCTACAGAACACAAACAGTAAGTACAAACTCAAAAATTAGTATCAATGAATAAGAACTTAAACCATATAACTTCATTATTTAATTCATATGTTCAAATCGAATTTCCCAAAACTTCCAAAATTTTTTGTAAATGATGCCACAAGGTCCAACAGTCAGTATATAGTTGCTCCAGAACTCCTCAGACTCAGTTCATTGGTGATATTTTAAGCATTTTAATATGAATGGTAATTTTCGACTTTCAATACATGTGTAAGAGTTGTCTCCCATATTCCAGGTCTACCCCCTTAAATCATCCATTAATATTGATAGAATAATGTTTTGAAAAAGGTTCTGCTGTGTATAAAAGATCATAACATAGATTTTACGCCATAACTCTTCTATTAAAATATATATTAAACTTGGCAGTCATTCCAAATGCCTTTGGCAAGTCAAATTAGTCCGAGTACACAGTTATCGTCCATTGATTTTCGTTGTCCATGAATAAAGTCTGTAGTGTTGACAGTGTGTTGCTAACCAATTTTTTATACCCCTTCCAAATGTAATTTTTCATGTTTATGTCTCAAATAGCAAGTAGGGGATGAAATTACACTGTAAAAAAATTGAGTCATAAATTTTAAAATAAAGTAGTGATTTGGTCCAGCTAAAATAGGTTAAAAATTAGTACTTAAGAAGCTGTCAAAAGATTTCAAGACAAGAATTGTCCATATTTTAAGTTAGAGTCGATGAAGTTTTCTATTATTTTGATATAATTTGTCCCAAAAATAGTACAAAATACTGTATTATGGAGAATGCACAGGTGTGTTTTTTATTTTTATTTTCAATTATCGTCTATAAAGAAATGCACTATGAACTCAAAGAACTGTGTACTCTGACCAATTGGTTTGGTCTAGTTATTTGATATGCATTACTTAACAAAATAACCAGTAAAATGTGTAATTTTGTTGAAATCATATGTGTAAATATCCTGTCAAAAAGAGTCTGGACAGGTTACAAGAATGGTTTTCTTGGTTTTCTTTAATAACTTAAAAATCAGTAAAAAAAATAATGACCCCAGTACAATGTAAATGTAAGGTGAAAATCTCATACACTATTTCTGGTGGGTTTCAAAATTATTTTGATAATGGAAAGATTTTAATCTATTCATTTACAATATATACTTAAACAAATATTTAAAATGATATATAGAAATTTTAAGTCTTACAAAAACACATAGATTTAGGTAATATTCCTATTATTTTTAGTATATTTAGAAGTATGTACATGTACTTTATCTATCCAAAAAATAATAGTAAAAAAATGTTAAAATTTGTCTCTCTTTGTAAGGTCTGTTATTAATACATGTAATAACCAAGAAATTTGACTCCCCAAAATTTTTGTATATATATAATATATATATACAACTCGTCTAAACATCAACCCAACAATGTTAGATCTGTAATTTTTTGCTTTCGCAAATTTTTGGTTCTTCCCTCGCCGGGATTCGAACTCATGCTACTGTGATATCGTGACACCAAATCGCCTGCACTGCAGCCGTCCCGCTAGACCACACGACCACCTGGGCTCTCATAAAAAGAGCTTTCGCTGGCCATGTGTTACCTTTCCTCGTCAGTTTTAATCTAGCGGCGTACTACAGTACATGATATATAAGGCATGAAGATGTTATTGTTACAGATCAGCTAAATTACCTAAAGTAAAGGATCCTACAAATTAATGTAATATAGTCACAGAAAATAATTATATTTATAAGTACGTCTGAGTCAGTGTATATATATATAATTAGAGATTCTGGAAAAGATATTAAACAATTATAAATTTTATATTTATTTTTTTTAGTAGGTTATTTATTGTTTCCTGTACATGTTCATGATGTTAGAGATCATAAAAATCATATACCGGTATTAAAATCATTTGAAAATAGTTATGAGTATGGAAAACACAGATTTGCCTAAAAATGTAAATTCAACCTTTGTAGACCTCACATGATAAATATGATGCTAAATACATATCTGTGATCAATCAGTACCAGAATGAATAAGTAGAAAATGATGATTGAGCATTCTTTATAAAAAAGCTTTGAAAACAAAGTGGGTTTTTTAAAACATGCATGTACATGTATATAGACTAGTGGTGCATAATTTGACTATTGTCTTGGCAAAAATTGAAAACCAAAATCTGCATCTTTTATCCATTCACTTTCATTTCATTTTTTAAACTGGCTAATGTTTAATTGTCAGACCTATGATGTTTTTTTCTTTTACAAATTGTGATTTGGATGGAGAGTTGTCTCATTGGCACTCATACCACATTTTCTTATATCTATGACGCAATTTGAAATTTGTTGAGATTTTTTTTAATTGAAACATTTCTTCAAAATTAATTTGAAGAAAATTTTATATTTAAAAGTCATATGAAACAAGTTTCTTATGATTATAATGTAAAGGAAATCATTACAAAAATATAGTGCAGTTTCATGCATTACCCTATTTTTAATTTTGATGAATATGATTATCTTAATTTGTATTAAAATGCATTCTATGTATGTAACAGTCTGACACCTAGATGGATTAAGACATCCTTAATAATAAGTCTGTACATGTACTGTATATATCATAAAAATCAAATTATTTTGCTTAAAAAAATGTGATTTATCATTTAAATGTTTAGAATAACACTGTAAATAGTGTACATTTTTTTATAAGAACAAGCCACTTTCAAATTCTCTAAAATTAACAGAAAGAAGTACAAAAAAAACTTTTCTTTCTCCATACTTTCATACTTCAATGTACTTATAAAGTTATGAATTATGATGAGTTTTAAGAAATTCATTTTGTTGTCATTTTCCTTTTTAACACCAATTGCAGTAAATTGTTAAATCTATAAAAATTAAACTGCAAGTCAAGCATATTTCTTATTTACATTGGGTACCATTTTATTGATTAAGAAATATTTGCAAAATCCAGCAGATCACGTCCACACATAGACCTTGACAGGACATGTGTACTTAAACAAAATACAATCTTAATTTTAACCTCTATTGTGTTCTAAATTTAAATGAATTAAAGGTTTTATTTAAATAGGAAAGCTAAATCACGTTTCATGTAAGGGGATACGTATGAAAAGATATATTATCTATTTAATCAAAACAAAATAAATTTCAATATAACCTTATTAACATACATGTACAATAAAACCAACTTCAAAGAGAGGCTAAAGATACCAAATCAGGCCTCGACAATAACGCTTGTCCGATTGTCCAATACCAGAGGGAAAAAAGGTTGGACAAGTAAAAGCTGTATCAAGCTTGTCCGTCGGGACAAGATGTACAATTATTCTGCAGAAAATACATTTATTCCAACTTTGATGAGCAAAGTAATTATAAACAAGAAACAAGAAAATAAATATTAATTTGACATGTTTCTGTATTCTGTTTATTCAAATGCAAAACCTTTTTCTTCAACATGTTTACTTGCAATTGATAATTTTTAACTGGTTCTTTGTCAGGTACTTTTTAAAGGGTAAAAGGTATACTATTCTCGGAATCCAGTCTTACTGATCCGAATCAATGATGCTCTTTGAGATAAGGAAACTTTACAGGACAGTTTGTTACCTTGACAGGTTTAGCTCCAAGTTCAATAGACAGTTTGGCAATGTAGGAGACATATTTAGTAGACATGATTGAAAAAGACAGTTTGGCAAGGCAGGAGACATTATGGGACCAAGACAAATCAGTACCTCCTTTGCTACCTTATTCTGTTCCTTCTAAAAAATAAAAACCATACCAGTAATTTATCACAAAAATATTTTTTTTATTTACCATAAAATTCACAAAACCATATATTTGATCATAAGTTAGTAGAAAAAAACAATACTTGAAATATGGTGACCTATAGTTGTAAATTTCTGTGTCATTTGGTCCCTTGCAGAGAGTTGTCTCATTGTCTATTAAACTTGGACCTTCTTCTTTTTATTGATTGCATTTGAATAAACTTTTTTCAACTTAAAAAAAAACAGGATACAAATCTAATGAGTGTACAGGCCTATCAGATGGTGCCTCATGTGCAGAGTCTGATAAGACTAGCATTGATAAAAACTAGAACCAAAGTCCTGTGACATGACTAGATTCAGTTGTACTTGACTCATACTTTTGAAAAGTATTTCAAAAGAAATACATCAAATTCCGTTCTATTGTCTAAATTCGTTTTGTTCCTTTAATCAACTAAAGATGTAAAAAGGTTATTTTTGATAAAAAAAAATTTGGACAAGTAACCATTTCATTCGGACAAGTAAGTTTTGGTATGTACTTGTCCTACTGGACAAGTTGAAAAAACAGTTATTGTAGAGGCCTGCAAATGTACATTAAACTCATAATAGGAAAATAAACTGACCATAGTAAAAGAGAAAAACACCAAACAGACAAAAGACAGTATACAAAACACAAAATCTATGAACCCCACTAAAAACTGGAGGGAGATCTCAGGTGCTACAGGAACATGAACCCCACCAAAAACTGGGGGTGATCTCAGGTGCTACAGGAACATGAACCCCACCAAAAACTGGGGGTGATCTCAGGTGCTACAGGAACATGAACCCCACCAAAAACTGGGGGTGATCCCAGGTGCTACAGGAACATGAACCCCACCAAAAACTGGAGGTGATCTCAGGTGCTACAGGAACATGAACCCAACCAAAAACTGGGGGTGATCTCAGGTGCTCCAGGAACAGTCAGCAGATTAACTTTCAAATAACAGAATAAAGTTATATATATATATAAAACAAATACAACCTGCTGATAAAAAAACATGCTGTCAGACACTGCTATACTCTAATATATATATATAAATATATATAAACATTTTTAGTCTAAATTGAAAACTACATTCAAACCTATGATTGCTTTGGATAAAAACTGCAATTTTTATATGTGTGCATGTAAAACAAATTTTGTTGTAGAAGGGTCTAAATTCAGCACAAAAAAACATATTCCAAAAGATCAAACAAGTGAAAAAGTACAAAATGTATATTTAAATAAAACGCATTTGACTAACAGGTCAAACAACTGATGTTCTTTTATAAACCCTGCTGACTGCCATTGGCTATTGACAAATAAAATTGATCACAAGATGTAACAAAATGGATCTTAATATAAATTTAATACTAAACATGCTGAACAGAAAACAATAAACTTGTGGCCAAGATATTATGCCTTAAACATAAGAATTCAATATTATTTTTTTTGTACACCAGATCTGGATTTCGACAATAAATGTCTCTTCAGTGATGTTAGGGATGGAAACGGTATTTGGAAGGCAATATATTTTACCCTAAATTTAAGATAGTCCCTTGAATTTTAAGAGTCAATATAGGATGAAGGGATCATATAATCATAGGGAAAATATGATACAAGCCCAAATGAAAAAATAGAAACAAGTCTAAATTGAAAACTACGTTCAAACCTATGATTGCGTTGGATAAAAACTGCAATTTTTATACGTGTGCATGTAAAACAAATTTCTTTGTAGAAGGGTCTGAATACAGCACAAACAACATTTTCCAAAAGGCCAAACAAGTGAAAAAGTATATTTAAACAAAACGCATTTTGCTAACACTAACAGGTCGAACAACTGATCATGTTCTTTAAGCCTGCTGACTGCTAATGGCGATTGCTAAATAAAATTGATCACAAGATGTAACCAGATTCTCCGCAGGGCGCAGCTTTATATGACCGCAGAATTCGAACCCTGAACAGTTGGGGGAAGTATGGACTCAACATTCAAGCTTGATACAGTTCTGAATTTGGATTGTGATTAAATAGTTGACACAACATAGGTTTCTGACACAGAATGAATGTGGTCTAAGAACTTAAACTTAAAAATTTTAAATTGGACATTTACATGTACCTATTATGGTCCAATATATATATATATATATATCCCAAAGATTGGTAGCTTAGCTTAAAAGAAAATTTCATAAAGCAACACAAAAAAACTTTTGTAGGAAAAGAAAATATATCCAGAAAATGTTCCAATGCCGAAAAATAAAATTTTTATTTGATCTTTCTTTAAACGTTTAAATTGGAGGGCCACTGATGAGTCCTATATATGTACAATCAAATGTTGACGAAATGCCCTTCTGTAGTATCAAAATACATGTATACTAGCTATAGGCCTTTGATGAGCTTTATTTTTCAACTTTTTTAAATTCTGGAATTGTTGTTTGTCCCCTGAATTACTGCAAATGCTGTGAATAAAGATAAAAAATGTATTTACTTGCAAAAAATTCAATTACACACAATATATATAATTAATTACTGTAAGGCCACACCAATTTAATTTCTTGTTCTACGGATTTTTGGACTCCAAAATTTGGGGCGAGCGAGCGATTTGAAAATTTTAATAAAAAAATATTTAATTTGCAAATTTTTGAGGCGAAGCTTGAAAAGTAAAGGCGAGCGATTATAATTTTTTTTTTTGTTAAGATAAAATAATAGGTTTTGACATATTAAAACTTGATTTATCACTTGTACTTTGACATTTCTTTAATTTCTTAAGTATTTTTTCCCTGTTCACCAAGAAATAATTAAATCTGGTCTATGTATGTGTGACTGACAATGAGACAATTCTCCATCCAAATCATAATCAGTTTGGGGGCAACCCCTTAATGATATAAATATCCGTTTTACATGTTTTATGAGGGATCAATATAAGTTATAATATATTTGTTTGTACAAAAGGGCTCATATTTTCTCATAGAACTATATATCTATCTGGTATTAAATGGTCAAAACATGTCCAAGAATTTAGTAATATTCCTGGACTTGAACCATGTTAACACATTTACTTTTAACAGTTTAATATTGTTCAAAATAAGTGGACCCCTCTTTAAGAAAAATTTGTTTAAAATATGATGCAACTCTCCTCTTTTTGAGTACAAAATTCTAAGTGTTCAAAGGTTTTGTATAGAAGAACTATACAAATCCTTGGTATTTCTATTTTCTTTTCTACATCAGTAAAATGACCCCTTGTCTGAGGGAGGGTTGTTCTCAACCTGATAATAACAAACACAGGTCGAGTACGGCCTTTTACACAGGGCTTTGATAGACCAAACAGGAAGCTATAAAGGACCCCAAAATTATTAGCGTACACAATTCGAACAGGAAAACCAACGATCTAATTTATATATCCAAACGGGAAAATACCAATGAACAACATCAACAAACGATAACTGCTGAACGACATGCTCCTGAATCAATCAGGACAGGTGCATAAACATTCAGCGGCTATAGATAGTTTTGTTTCGCCAGCATACAATATAATTGCAGTTGAAGGCAAATCCTTCAGAAGTTCTTTGTACTTTATTCTAACAACGACCATTTTTTGATAGGGAATATAAGTAAGGGGGAAAGAAACCAATTTTTTGTTCTTCACGGAAATACCCGCTGTTATAACTTTTTATCGGAGCACTCCCAGGTTTCATGCTGAAACAAATATTCTCACAGATATTTACACAGTGTGGTGGGGTGCTTTTATGTTTAAAATCGTTATATACATGTACAGGTTAGACTGTGATAAATTTAACAAATGTTGATATCTTTTTATAATATTTACACAAAAAAACGGTGCGGGAAATGGACATGATTACAATTCCGGATGCGGGAAGCGGGAATATAAAAAAAATATAAAAATTCTGTTTTGAAAAAAATAGGTGCGGGCGGGTCTGTCGAACAAGGGATCAAATTGGTGTTACCTAAAGTAATAAAATTTACCAATAAGACTTTTCAACCCAACATGACCAAGTAGAAATATTAAATTTAAAAAAACAAGCATTAATATTTCATTTATAATACTTTTGGCTGATATTATAAATTAGAAATTATTAAACAGTAGGTACAATACAGGAATAGACACCCAAGCTGTCAAGTGGACCCTAAATAGTGATTAATTGTGCAAACTAATTTATGCAATTAAAATTGTCATTTAACTTTATTGCTTAACAGGAAACCAAAAGTCAATCAGGCTGTTGTTTGTTTTTTGCACTTAGTACCAATCTGATGAGTCAAGCTTTTCATTATATAAATCAGGCTATTAGTTTTCTTGTTTGAATTGTTTTACATGTCATTATGGGGCTTTTTATATTGCTGACCATGAAGTATGGGTTTTGCTCATTACTGAAGACTGAAAGGTGACCTATAGTTGTAAACTCTATGTAATTTTGTCTCTATATATATATGGTAAAGTTGCCTCATTGACAATCAAATCATTCTTATTAACTTTACATGTGTGCACATACATTTTTTATACATGTATATTATATTGGCAGACTGAAAGCCTTTTTTTATGCTAGATAAGTGAATTAGAAAAATCATGTGTTCATAATATGTTTGCATTATACATGTATAATATATAGTAAACATGGTAAATGATGAGGGTGGTTTATAACACCTTGACTACCCATGAGGGTTTTGCATGGCCAGTAATAAATTAATAGAAACTACATTAGGGTATATCTTAAAAGTACTATGTGTAATGTTTTAAAAATCCTGGTTTGAAATCACTAAAAATATTGAAGATCCATATCCACAATTTTATTTTTACCAAATAGCATTGAACTCCATTTCAATATTTTGTCAACGTAAAATAATTTAAAGTTACAAATATTTTGAGGAATAAACATAATTTCCAGCAGTTGAATTTCACAATACACAAATTTAAGGGGAGTAACCCTTAATGAATTCATCATAAAAATTAAAATACTCATCAAATAGATATTTGAAATTGAGTGATATGAAAGAACCTTTTGAACAGTATAATGCTTGTTACCAGACCTGGCTGATGTAATATCCTAATCTTTAATTATTGAAAGCCAATTAATGCAAGCTAAAAGAAAACTGGGTGAGGAGGTGAGAAAAAAAACTATTTCTATTGTTGGAGAAGAGAACAACATATCATGGCTTGACAACATGCTTTATACAAAATAAACATATTTTGTGCATATAATACATTTTTTTTCTGATTATGTCACTAGCATGAGGATGTTGGATGTTTAGTGAAGCCGTATAATTCTTGTCAGAAGTCATAAACTTCATTGAAATTATGCAACGACTAGTTGATGTAGCTAACTTCATTGAAATTATGCAACGACTAGTTGATGCAGCTAACTTCATTGAAATTATGCAACGACTAGTTGATGCAGCTATGGAAGTTTACCTGTTGTAGTCGAAATGTATAATTTATCGTAAAGTAATGCCAATAAATCGTTAAAAGAATCATTAAATGCTGTAGACTTATTAAGCAAAACGTATGTTGAATAGTATTTTCTTTTTAACTTGCATATATATATATACATGTACGTATTATATACAAATTTTGAGACACATAATTTTCCTTAAACTGCTCACATTTTATATTCAGCGGAGATTTCCATTTAATTTTACACAAGTATGTCCCTTTTTGTAAATAGAATAATTTACCGATGAAAAAAACGAGGTCAAAATTAGGTAAAGTTTTTTTTATAAAACTTTAACTGTTAGTAATGCAATTGAAAGAATTAACAACAACATTTGGCTTTAAAATCTTTAATTTTTTTCGAGCAATTAGATAATCGTAAAAAGAAAATGCTGTACTGCCTGTAGAACGAATGGTGAATTATATTTCCTTTTTCATTTGTGTACAAAACTTTGTGACATGTAATTTTCTTTAAACTGCTCACATTTATCATGTTTATTCAGCAGTAGTTTCCATTTATTTTTACACAAGTATACATACATGTATATATCTCTTTTGTAAAAAAAAAAAAAATTAAATAAATTTACTGGTGAAAAAAATAAATGAGGTCAAAATCAAGTATTCTTTTTTTTATATAAAATTTAAAAATTTAAATGTACAATGTAATTGAAAGAATTAACAACAATTTGCCTTTTTAAAATATTTATTGGTTTCAAGCCATTTGCATTAGATATATAACCTGTTTATAAATAGACAGGAAATACAATTTTTAAATTACATAAGAAATTTCATATACATTTTGTACCTTGACTGTTGTGTGCTGGCATAGATCAGAAGGATTTGGGCAATTAATTACCTGGTGTGACACTGTGCTGGGAGATTTGTCGCTAATAAACATGTACATTTGTACATTGTAATAAACAAAAGGTAGTGGATTTAAGAGGAAGTCTGAGGGAATACTCTCTAATTTCACTGGAGAATTTAGGGAGGGATATCAGAGTTACCTGGTGTCACACCAAGAATAATCGTGGTGTAGGGAGTTTGGGAACCTGTTTGCGTTATTTGTACTGTATATTGAATGCATCAAAGTAACAATACCACAACAAAATCAGAGACACAAATAATACTGTTACATTCATTTGGTCCCTAACCCAACCGAACATTCCAGCAATAAGTGTCAAACTAAAGATAACATTTTTGTTCTTGATATGGTTTCATCATAATCTAATCAGTCCTAACCTTGCACCAATTCAATCTAAATAAAATTCTGGAGGGCATAGTTCATATGTACATTGTTTCCCTAGCTGCGGAACCATAGCTCTAAGGTTCTTATGTTATTTTATTACTATTTGCAGACCTAGCTGTGGAACCATTCCACAGCTAATGTATCCCCTGTTTAAATATTGTATACATGTACATGTGTGCAGGTTAAAATTATGGCTTACATGAAAGTCTAATCCTGAATAAATCAACACTGACAGTACAATAACTGGACAGGCTATCTTTAAAACAAAAGTTTTTAGCTTAAACATAGATCTTGATTCCAAAAATAATACAAATTAAGTCTTTCAAAACGTACCTGCAGTTGTTTACTATACAAAGTTTTACTCTCAACCGGGATCCAAGAAAGAATAAGCAAAGTTCTGAGGGTTGCTAAAAATCAGAAAGGTTAAAATTTGCTTATGAGGAAACACCAACTCTTCATTGAGAATTTGAACTATTTATTTCCTGATTCGGAACTACACTATAGTTTTACCAACATCCAAAACACTACATGTCAATTATGCAACATACGTTCCAAGAGTGCAACAGGTGACATAAACAACTAACCTCAACCTGTTTCGAACTTTAAGTGTAGTTTTTATCAAATAATTAAATATATGAGTTAAAAAAAATTTTAATAATATCGGTTTATTCTCAATTCAAAAAATACATCTTTTTATATCGGTTGTTCTTTCGAAAATCAAATACGAAAACAATTAATCACCTGACTCTACTCGGTCTCATATGACTTCCGGGAGGGCAGTTCCAAAAAAAATATTTTTATGTTTCTAAATAATTGTTTAGTAATGCATCATGTTTTTCAGTGCTGAAGATGACGATCAAGATTTTGTGTCCGGAGGGTCTAAGTTAGTTGAATGTAGAAAATATATGGGCATATGCATGCAAAGAAAAAAAGAAGAACATGTCAAATAATTTCTATGACTATCAGTCAGGGAAAAAAAGACGTTTCGGCAAAGGAGCCTGTTCGGCCTTGGTTGATATAATCTTGGTCAATTCGGCCATGTTATAAAAGTAAAAGCAACTGAGGCATTTCTCCACAAGAGACCACATGACACAGGAGTTAACAAATGTAGGTCACAGTACGGCCCTCAACAATGAGCAAAATCCATGTCCAAATAATTATGACGTCTTGAAAAGCTTCTTTTTTTTAAATTGTGATGTCTTCCTTTTTTGTGAGAAATCTCCTTTTTTCTGTGACGTCTTCCTACAACGTCTTAACACCAAAGCCTTTTTTTCCGTCTGGACTTTAAGAGAGAATTTTTGGGGGAACTCTGAGACCCAATTTTGGCATGAAATCTTCATTGCTGCTTAGTAATTTTTGCATAGTTACTTAAAAAGACTTTTTTGTGTTTATTGATGCGAAATATTTCCAGAAATATCCAAAAGAAATGACAAGATACGATTCCATTTGAAGTGGGCAAATATTTTTCTTGTATTTCAAAATGGTTTCCCAGAATTATCAAAAATATGTCACTTCTGGATTTTACCAAAAATCAAACTTGTTAAAATTTGATTGACTAAAATTTACAAACATTCTTTTTATATTATCAGGAAATTCTGGTCTGTAAAATTTTATCAAGTTTGATATTAAAAATTAAAATAGCCAAACAAGATGTCATAATTGTGTGGACTAGCAAAACTCATACTGCAAAGCCAGATATAACAGGCCCCAAAATGCAGGCTGATATATTTCCAGTATTCATCATCATACTTATATTTATTATAAAAGTCTATATCACATACACAGAAAAATTACATTTGATATTATTATTGTAATCAACAGATATAGAACCGTTATGAAAAAAATATTAATTATATATATACATGTATATAAGGACTGAAATTATCAAGGCCAAATTAAACTGGTTTCATGGCTGAAATGTCTTGCACATTTGTCAGGGTTAGTCATGTCTCCAACTGTCTTCTCATTTCATTACTTTCTTGTTGTTGTACATGTACACAATGTACTGTTGATTGAAGGGTTCTGTAATTTCTTCTACATTTGCAATATTTCGTGAGAGATTGGCCTATTTGATGGCAGTCCTTTATTGTAATCAGTCTCCAATGGCATGAATGTTACGGTTGAGGTATAATCGACAAAAATCAAATTATTTTTTTCTGAATGATCGAGTTATTGACTAAAAAGCAATATTTTGATGTACACTGATGTAGGATCTTGAGTAACAATTACCGTAAGTTAACATGGTTAAAGAAAATATATGTCATATAAACATGAATCATGATAAAGTTGTTTCGTTGAAATAGCATACAACCTATCTGTAAAGTAAACATGGTAAATGCTTTCACCTCTTTTCTTAAGAAATAAATTGTTTTTTCTTTGAATTTCTCTACAAAAATGGAAATGAACTTGGTTAAAACTGAAAAAACGCAGATGAAATCCACT
This sequence comes from Mytilus edulis, assembly GCF_963676685.1. Classification (NCBI taxonomy): domain Eukaryota; kingdom Metazoa; phylum Mollusca; class Bivalvia; order Mytilida; family Mytilidae; genus Mytilus; species Mytilus edulis. The sequence goes on from NC_092345.1 coordinate 7,932,888, forward strand.
GTTGTGAACGCCTGTTCAACTACATATCGCTTTTGACAGGGCTCCTGTGAATTTTTATGCCCCACCTACGATAGTAGAGGGGCATTATGTTTTCTGGTCTGTTCGTCCGTCTGTTCGTTCGTCCGTTCATTCGTCCGTTCGTTCGTCCGTCTGTCCCGCTTCAGGTTAAAGTTTTTGGTCAAGGTAGTTTTTGATGAAGTTGAAGTCCAATCAACTTGAAACTTAGTATACATGTGCCCTATGATATGATCTTTCTAATTTAAATGCCAAATTATAGTTTTGACCCCAATTTTACGGTTCACTGAACATATAAAATGATAGTGCAAATTTCAGGTTAAAGTTTTTGGTCAAGGTAGTTTTTGATAAAGTAGAAGTCCAATCAATTTGAAACGTAGTATACATGTTCCCTTTGATAAGATCATTCTAATTTTAATGCCAAATTAGAGAATTTATTCCAATTTCAAGGTCCACTAAACATAGAAAATGATAGTGCGAGTGGGGCATCCGTGTACTGTGGACACATTCTTGTTCAAAAATGAAAGCAGAGTCAAATCCATCCCTTTTTAAAAGGGGAGTTCCAATCATCATCATATGTCCGCAATCAAAAGCATTGATCCTAAAAAAAAAAGGGGGGGGTCAAACCAACCCCATCCAGAAATTATTGCAAAGCTTTCCAACAAAAAAAATTCAAATGGATGAATTCTACATTGGACCAAATTTTCACCTCCTTTTTGCATTTTTTGCATTATTTTTTTATCAAAGAGATTATATTTCTCCATTTTAACCCTTCAAAATAAAATCTATGGAAGATGCTTTTTCCATACATGTGCACATACATTTTTTACATAACACAAACATGACAAACAGTAAGCATACTTTGTTAGAAAGCAATGGAAAGATTTGAAAGAGGATTGTTTCAAATCATGAGTGTTAATTACATCAGTGAAATTGTTGTCTTTTTTCAAAACTACCTCTACCGTTTTTTTATTGGAAAAAAATATGGAAATGCATATTTTTTAATGAAATTGGGAAATTTGTATATTTTATTCTAAACACATATCTCCGATTTTTTTGCTGACCTTTGCTGTCTTTTTTGTACTGTTTTTTCATGTATATTTTGGTTGTCTGACATTTTCAACCTGAAAGGTAGTTTTTCGGAGAGGGGAAAGAAACAGAAGCAAAGATGGTACTTAATGAATTTAAACCCCCAGGTGTTACAAGTTTACACCATGATGATTCTGATCAGAAAACCGGATCTCAAAAGTGTATTCTAATATCAACATGATCAAAATAATAATATGAATATGATATTTACAAACATTCCTACCAATGCCAACACTGTTTGGGGAAAATGTAAAACTTTTTTGGGAGGAGTTTTAAGCCATTTATTTTTAGTAATTGGGAATTTTCTCTAGGGGAAAAAGCCGAATTTCAGCTGTAACTTGTGGCAAAAAATATCAATGTACATGTATATATATGTTAAGTTTTTTTCTTACTGTGTATTGCTATCTGAATGAGACTTCTAAGTCCTTAGGCTTGCCTCCAGTCGCCTTGTAACATGAGCCCTGATTACACATCAGATTCTTAACTCAGTAAACTCATATCTGATCAGTAGACAGTATATGCTATGACCCAACATAGCTCAATGATGTGTGCTAAGCTAAAAACTGAAAATGAAAAAAATCTGCTTGACGCAGGAATGAACATATTGAATCCAATTTGTGCTATATATATGTACAACAAGACCAATCATCAATATTTCACAGTTTGCAATATAAAACTTGAATATGTAATTACTAATTTTTTTTTCAGATCAAGGTTAGCAAATTTATTTGGTATAGATAAGCAGAGTTCCCAAGGTGGTAATGAATCTTTAACTTATACAGCACCTAAACAGCCAAGACCAAAAGGTATTTTGATGTTTACATTTTAGAAGGTTTCCTCAGTCAATTTCTTTTTAGCCAGCTCTTTGCAAAAGCTATATTTATTCACCACTTTCAATTATTAACATGACATAGTTAAATTAAAAAAAACATAAAACTATGAATAAAACAGGGTTGCTAAAATGATTGTAAACATATAATGTTTAAGGTAAAAACATGATTACAAAATCTTATCAAACCACAAACTAAACAACTTTAATTAATAAGAAAATTGAGATAAGCTATCCTTTTTTAATCAACTGATAATTGGTTTTCTTCCAAAATTGTAACATGTTCAAATAGGGTTCTTCACAGTTCAGCCATATTTGATAGGGGGGCAGATTTTCATGGTTCTGGTAAAAATGTGTGAAAAATATGTGAAAACATCATTAAAACAGAGCAGTTGCTTGGAAACCTGCATAGAATTTCCCATACTTTCATACTATTTCCACCTCTTTCAAAAAATCTGCCCCTATCCAATATGGCCAAACTAACCGTGAAGAGCCCTATTAAAAAAAAGGGTTTACTGATTATTAATAAACAAGATGGACACCATTGAACCATTCTTTAACATTAGCTTCGAATTATTACCCACAACATTTTAAAAGAAATGTGTTACAAAATGCTATAATGTTGATCGCCTGTTGAAACCATGCTTTTAGGCTTTTTTCATGTAATGCAATTTTAGCTGTTTGAATATTATTATGACAAATTTAAACATGAAAAACATATCTTGTCCTCAATTCTGATTTTAAACAGGTATTCTTCAAAGTCAATATGATCTCAAGATATTGATATCTATTTCCCTTACAAGTCCATTTCAGCCAGCACATCTAATTTTATGTTAATGCATTTCTCCATTATTTGTTTCAGAGCCAGCACCACAGACCGAAGGGGCACCTGGTGTTTTGTTTGCATCAGCAGTAAATGCTTATAAATAGTGAGTATATAAAGTCATTCTTAACTGCAAAAGAACATTGGCATACACATATTTGGTCTAATAAAAAGTACTTTTTTTGCTTAATCAAATTTCTTTGAGAATCCAGCTTTAAGACATATGACACATTTTCATCCTTTTCAATATTAAAATATATTCTGTAATATAATATCAAAAATAAAAGTTTTCATATATATGATACTTTATATTCAAAAACTGTGGATTTAAATATTTTTTTGTGGGGACACATTTTCATGGATTGATGTGAAATTAAAGCCTCAAATAAAGTTAGAATATCATATATTTGCATTTATTTATATGTAGTTCAAAAATCATTACAAGGTCAAAAATCATCACAAGGTAAATATAATCACAGGTTTTGAACAGTTAACCAATTTAATGTTCTACAAATGCAATCTGCTTAATTGAGAATTATGAATCCCCCCCAAAAAGTATATTCATTTAAATCTTTATACAATTGAATTTCAGTGTAGATGGAAAGTATGCTACACAAGGTAAACTGGGAGCTGCAATACTGGCCAACCATACATCATTGGACGTAAGAATTAAAATCAATTATTTTTGTTTACAGCATCTATTAAGTAAATCTATAGCTGGTGAATTGAAATATTGTAACTGTTTATAAAAATAGATACAGGTGGTAGATTGCCAATGAGACAACAATTCACTAGTCCAAACAATAAGGAAAACCTATACCGTATAGTCAGCAAAAGAAGGTCCAGATATGACAAAATATGAATCAATTCAAACAAGAAAGCCAATGGTCTTATTTATGACAAAACTATAAACAATATTTGTTTTGGTGACAGTTTGTTTTAATCTGAATTTTGCTTTGGGTTGAATAAATTTTGATTCTGATGAACCAACAGATATTTATAGATTATCGTTGATCATCTCAACGAGATTGATTTTCTCGCTTGAGCTGGTACAGCGAAAGTGAGAAAAGCAATCGAGTTGAGATGACCAATGATAATCTGTTTATTGCTATTTTACCTGTGACGACGTTGTCAATTTCATGTCAATTTATTTAGCAACGCCACGTGTCCTTAGTTTCTAGCGATAATTTTTCCATCTCAAGCGAGAAGCATGATATGAAAATTATCACAACAAAAGATCAAAAGAAAAATGCACAAAATAGCGATAAACATATATATAAATGGGCCAAATCATTTTAAGTGTTTTCTTTAATTGAATTCTTGTTGTCTAATTTTCAGTACAGGATTTTGTTGTATGTATCCAAGCAACAGCAAGTGACCAATGCTAAAATAACAACAGCATTCACATTTACCGTAAGTAATTAATACATTTATTAGTTTGAAACCATTTTAATCAAAGAGTTAATTATTGTTCTGTCAAAGGGTATTTTAGGTTTACCTTGATGGTCTATTTATAAACCATATGACAATTATAAAATTCAGTAAGGCCAAACTAAATTTATACATCGTTTGTCAGATTCCCCATGTGTTGTAAATAATTTGGTGTGGCCTAAAGATTATGTTGGATACATTTTCTCTATGCCAGATAACTATTTTCTGTTATGAGTCAAAATCAAGTTTGCTTTTGTACTATGTTATTTTATTTACGTATAAGGACATTTATTTTGCAGGTCCAGCCAAATAACTATGCAATTATATATGATGACAGTAGACTGACATGGTCCTTAAATTTTGATTCTGAACAAAATGTACAACTGTTTGCTAAAAATGTAAGTACTTAGAATAGATGTGATTTATAGAATAAAGATAATTTGTCCAAATATTTTACCCTATAGAATATTGGTTAGGAAAAATTGTAACATAGAAAGATTAGATGTGAAATTAATCTTAACAAACATGTGGTTTAAATTTGAATGTTTATAGAAATTGTTGATCTTTCATGTTGAAACAGTCAGGATTCTACTTTGTCAAAATTATCTCCCCTTATACTGTCAGCTAACTTTTCCTATTGTAAAAATAGAAGCCACTGCAGCAAGGGCCCGGAAACGGTCATATTTGCCAGTCTTGTCCTAAACTGAAAATATTTTGTCCTAAACTTGTACTTGGGATTTAGGTCAAATTTTATTTTTCAACAGAAATAATTTTGGTCATTTCATTGAGATCGAGTTTCATAATCGCCATTTTGAACATATTTTTGTTTGTTATCGATTTTATGTAATTAAACTGCCACTCCAGTAAAGTGTTATAATCCTGAGGGCCCTCCTAATAACTACATTAATGCCTCGGAGAGCTACTGGCTAATGATCGATAATATCTTTACCTGTGTTTTTAATTCACACCTGGCTATTAATCACAAGTTCCGAACTATTATTATAAAGAAATTAAAATTCCATTCCAACTGTCTTAATTAATTTTAATTACTTTTCAGCTAAGACAATTGTCTATTATGATTTAAAATTAAATTAAAACTTGATTTAATTTACGTAGAAAATTCACTACTAACACACGAGTTTTGTTTACTATGTACGCATGTTTGAAATTCTCTTCCACAGATTAGACACTAAATCGTAAATTTAAAATGATTTCATGCTAAATAAAGCAAGTGCAACTATTTTCATTAATATTCTTACACTATTAAAGGTAAAATATTAAAAAGCCGATGATTTCCTGTGAATTTCATAAACAAAACTAATCCTGGAAATGAGTCCGGAATTTTTCGTTTCAGTATTATCGCATTACATCTGATTTGAATTTTGACTTCAGAATCGAAAGAAACATAAGGGTTGAAAATTATCGTTTTGAGTCATTAAAATCATTTTATTATTAAACTGTTGCCTTCCCTTAATTGCTCTTGATCGATTTTAAGATTTTAAAGGGTAGGATAAATCTTGAAGCACATGCAATGCAGCAGTGAAACAAGTTCGTTGATGCTACGAGTATAAGCATACTCATGCAGTAATGAGATTATGACAATCTTTTTTTGAAAAGGGGCACCAACTTTTAAGTTATATGAAAATGACCAAAATTTGGTGAAAAAAAGTCTGGATTCTTGCACTATAGTGAATTTAGCTCTTGAAACCTGATAATTTTATCCACATAGCACCATTACAATCCATATACGTCATCATTAAGTATACTTTTCTAAAGTTAATCAACTCAAAAACAATTGTCAGATCAGTTGTCATAGGAAAGAATTGGATATTTGAAGAATTGCTAATTTTAATGAAAGATTTGACTTTTTCGTCAGTAAAACTACATGTGTGCTGTCAGAACACTATTCATTAACATTATACATTATTACTATTTTCATAAATCTGTGTACGTCTTTCTTACATTTCTTTCTTAAAAATCAGTGAAAAATGAATATAGACTTTAGATTTTCACTTTTATTTTCAGGTTGCTCTTGCTAAAGCACTGAGTGCTGGATCTGCCCTGGAAACAGTTATTTCTCAAGACTTGAATGTAGGAGAAGGTAGTTCCAGTGTGGAGACTGGTTCATCAGTGGAGGTCAAATATACAGGCTGGTTACTGACCAACAATACTTTTGGACAGGTGCTTAATTATTTATTTATGTTTTATACTAAACTGTGTTCACAGCGTCCACATTTTAATAAGTTTATTGCTGAAATCTGGTAGCATCCTTCAACTTTTAATTATATAAATTATCTAATTTTGACAAGCATTTTCTGCCCCACCTATGATAGTAGAGGGGCGTTATGTTTTCTGGTCTGTACGTCCGTTTGTCTGTCTGTCTGTTCGTTCGTCTGTCCGTACATCAGTTCGTTTCGCTTCAGGTTAAATATTTGATCAAGGTAGTTTTTGATGAAGTTGAAGTCCAATCAACTTGAAACTTAGTACACATGTTTCTTATGATATGATCTTTCTAATTTTAATGCCAAATAAGAGTTTTGACCCAATTTCACTGTCTACTGAACATAGAAAATGATAGTGTGAGTGGGTCATCCATGTACTGGGGACACATTCTTGTTTGTGTTATCTTTTATATCAGTACTCAAAGTTTATCATAAATATGAGCTAGTAATTGCCTGAAAAATTTAGGTTTATGTAAACTAGATGTTTACAAATTACCTTGGCTGTGAGGAGAATTTCAAAAAACCTATGTAAAATTGCATTGTTTGCCTCTTAAGTTTTTATGTGTTTTCAATGACTGTCATTGTATTAGAAGATATGAAAATATTAATTTTTCTTTTCTGTTATTACAGGAATTTGACAGTAATGCTAAGTCAGATAAAATGTTTCGTTTCCAGACAGGAAAAGGAAAAGTTATTAAGGTAAGGAACATACCAGTATATTAAAAATCCAAGATAACAGAGCAATACACTTGAGTCAGCCTGTTCAAAAACAAATGACACTATGCTTTGGATAGTCCTGTGAAAACGGGAAAAAAACAAAGGGGGCAATAATAAACCATAAGTAAATAAAGACAACACCATTCCCAAAAGAAAAATGAAAAGCAGACAATAGTCCACAAAACTTTGATCTTGAAGATTGAGGAACATGAACCAAATAAAAAGGAATGGTCTCAGGTACTCTGTAAGGTCAGTTATGAAACACCATTATTCTAATATTATGATAAACATAATACTCTGATAAAAAGGATATTTAGATACACGTTTTTTTGTCTCGCTTGACGGAGTCAAAAAGCTAGACATAGGTATGCTGTTTCAGGCGGCAACAATGTATAAAATTGTGATTAGGTCTAGTTTATGATGAATCACTAGTGTTAAGTTGAAGATATTTGATATGCAGTTGTATTAGTATTGGCATATCTCATTTCCATGGAGATTATTGTGCCCCATCCCCTCAATCATGGTCTATTTACTCTGAAATTTTTGCTTAGTTTCATGTATTAGTTTGTGATGAGGTCTAGTTTATGGTTAACCATTAGTGGTAAGTTGAAGATATTTGGTATGCAGTTGTATTAGTATTGGCACATGGAGATTATTTGGCCCCACCATCTCAGTCATGGTCTATTGACTTTGAAATTTTTGTTTTGGTATCATGTATTAGTTTGTGATAAGGTCTAGTTTATGATGAATCACTAGTGGTAAGTTAATGATAATTAGTATCAATTGTATAAGCATTGGCATATCTCATTTCTATGGAGATTATTTTGCCCTGCCCCCTCAGTCATGGTCTATTGACTTTGAAAGTTTTGCTTAGGTTCATGTATTAGTTTGTAATTAGGTCAGTGTATGCCTTTATGGGGAACCACTAGTGGTAAGTTAATGATAATTGGTATGCAGTGTTATAAGCATTTTAATGATTTTATATCTCATTTCCGTGGGGATTATTTGGCCCCTCCCCCTCAGTCATGGTCTAATGACTTTGAAACTTTTGCTTAGCTTTCATGTATAAGTTTATGATTAGGTCAGTTTATTGGGAATCACTAGTGGTAGGTCAATGATATTTGGTATGCAGTTGTATTAGCATTGGTACATCTCATAACCATGGAGATTGTTTGTGTTTAGGTTTGTTTAAAGGGAATTACTTATGATAAGTCAATGGTATTTGGTATGCAGTTGTATTACCAACTTTTATTAATTTGTGATTAGGTCAGTGTATGGAGAACCGCTGGTGATAAGTTAATGATAATTGGTATGCAGTTGTAATAGGATTGGCACATCTCATTCCCATGGAGATTGTTTAGCCATGTACCTTCAGTCATGGTTCATTGACTTTGAATATTTGCAAAACTTGCATGTTAAAGTATTGCTATTTTAATTTCAACATATACATTATCAAAATTACCAAAAAGCGAGACATATCTCTGTGATAAAAGTTTATCTTATTTCATGCATGACATAGCTTATATGATTTAGATTACATGTTATATTTCAGGATTAAATTGTTTCACCATTTTCTGTTATGCTCCTTATTGTCTTTAAAGATCATTTTAATTGTTTTATTTATTACAGGGTTGGGACACAGGTGTTGTTGGTATGAAGAAAGGAACCAAGAGAATTCTAATTGTCCCCCCTTCTTTTGGATATGGTAGCAAAGGAGCAGGAAGTAAAATACCGCCTAATTCTACACTTATATTTGAAATCACCATTATGAGGGTAAGTTTGAAAATATGTTTCTATATATATGAAACTAAATTGAAAAGGTTTTTATTGATGATCACTTTGTTGTTGCCAGAATTTAACTTTAGCGCTCCCCTCACAAGAAACTTTTAATTGATTATTACCAGAATAGTTGTGATAGAGTATATTTTTACGTATTTCATTTATTAGTATTTTACATTTTATTATATGCCAGATATTAGACTTGATTACTTCACTCTGATTATTTGATCTTTAGATTTATAGTCTATTATCTCTTAACACTTTATAATGTATGAAAGTGCTAGTCAGTCATACTTCATTGGGCATAGTTGTTATAGTATCTACCTGTTATTAGTCAAATCAAATTTGTATAAGGATTTCCTCAAAATGGAGTTTGATAATCATAAAAATGTAAAATGGAGACCATTCATCAGGAGGGAGAATACTATGTTAATTCATGTTTCAAGGAAAATACCTTAATTTTTTATTAGATTCTCTTTAAATTTACATGAGGTGTTCCACTCATTAAATCCTATTATGAGTTCAACATTTGGACTATAGTTAATTGGTAGACCATTCAGTAGGGGGACTGATAAAAATGTATCATAACAGAAAAGATTCTAACCTAAGGATTACAGAAGATAAACATATAAACAAATAATACATTGTCATTGATGATATACACACATTTTTTTTTAATTAAGGAATGACTGTAATATTTGTTCTGTCTACAAAGAAATAACATTAAAAAAATGTGGTGCACGGGTTATTTTTAAGTGTGAACCACATTTTTATGTTATTTCAAATAGACAGAAAAACTATAACAGTCATTCCTTATAATTTAATTCTAAATTCCATTTTAATCCAGAGTAAATCATGAAAAAAAGTTGATGAAGAGTCAGTCACATGACAAAATTATGTCAATGAGCTGATAAACAAAACAAAGTCAGCCAATCAGACGATGTGTTACATCCAAAATTAAATTATTATTAAATGATTAATAATTTTAATTTTTAGATCAAAGGAGCTAAAGGTGTGTCACCCAGCCCTTCTCCTGTCCCAGATTCTACACCTAGCCATGTTGATGATCAGGAGGAGCATACTGTTAAAGAAAGAACAAAGTCCATCTCAGATCAGATGTCGGGTACATCGGTTAGTATACAAATAAAAATGGCTTATATTGTAGTAAGATTTGTAAACAGAGCAATTGTTATAAATGTTAAAACATGAGCGAAGCATTTAATTAATTGTTAATGTTTTCTCAGATGTAATGAGATATGAAAAGTACTTGTCTTATGTTTACACTTTGAAGATTATTAATTAGGTTTACAAAATTTTACACAGGTGTTGAGAATTCAGCTGAAGGGTGTATGCATTTTCAAAATCAATGTAAATTCCATTCACCCCTTATTACACCAAGGTAACAAATTAATTTCTTATAAAGTATTCCTTTACTCATTTTCATACAAGGGTAAAACATTGAAAAATTCTTATGAATAACTTCATCTACACATGTTTTCTACCTATTGCTAGTTGCTTTCAAATACCATTAAGACCTAGAAGCTCTTATATACTATTGGAATTTTTGAAAACTATTTTTCAACAAAACTTTGAGATAATCACTTTCCTGTTGGCTCTTCACAATGAAATTGTAAGCGGTTTATTTATTTATTATTTTTACAACTTATGTATTATTTATCAGCATACATTTTACAGATTAGTTAATATTTCTTCCCCCCTTCCATTCTCAATTTTATTCATAAATAGATAAAGGCAGATGTGGTGTGAGTGCCAATGAGACAACTCTCCATCCAAATAACAATTTAAAAAAGTAAACCATTATAGGTTAAAGTACGGCCTTCAACACGGAGCCTTGGCTCATAAAATTGACTTACATTTTACAGTTAGTTTGGCCATTTTATAATAAACACATTTAGTTCCTAAATTTTTTCTTCACTTTTTCTTCTTCCTTTAGACTAGTAAATCTGGGAAAGCCAGACTTATATCTAAGATGGCAAAGATGGGTCAGCCTATATTACCAATGATGGGTGGGGCCACACCTGTAGAGGTAGAGGATGACAGTGGAGAGGAGGAGGAGGGGTCTATTGTAAGTACAAATTATGTTACTGTAGATTCCTGCAAAAAATATGTTGTTTGATTGCCATTGAGACCACTTTCCACTAGAGTTAAAATGACGTGGCTATAAACAGTTATAGGTCACAAATAGAATGAATTTTTATATCCACAAACGAAATACTTCCACAGTTAGACAGCTACCAAACCAGATTCAAGTTATAATGTCGAAATTATTTTTTCAAAGTTAAATTAAATATTATTTATTTCAGGAACCTCAATCACCCCAGCCTATAGCAGAAAGTCCACCACAACATCATGCCACCAAACCAAAGTTTACAAAACCAAAGCCTGTCCATGCTCATCCAACACAGCCCATGGTACAAACGATGCCTCAACAGTATATACAACAACAGCAACCAGGGATGTCCCAACCAGCATTTGTTCAGAGTAAGTCCCCATTTCATACAAAAACAAGAGAATTCTTTGAAAATAATTCCAGGAATCTGTTATAAATATTTTCAATTAGTGTTAAAAAGAGTTCACATTTTTTTATTTTGTCGTTCCAGTGTTATTGGATTTTTACTTAGATTTATAGCAAGATTTCTCATATTAATCACAAATTGAGAACGCTTTGGTCAATTTGTTAAAATCTTTAACCTGTTTTGGTTGGATAAAGGTAATACCCTTTTAATTTTGTTTAGTTTATGATTTGTCTTCTCAGAGTCACAAGAATAAGACTGAATCACAAATTGAGAACGCTTTGGTCAATTTGTTAAAATCTTTAACCTGTTTTGGTTGGATAAAGGTAATACCCTTTTAATTTTGTTTAGTTTATGATTTGTCTTCTCAGAGTCACAAGAATAAGACTGTCAGATTTGATTCAATTTTCTCATGTTGCACTCTTCCTCAAGTATGATAAGATTGATATACATGAAACTGAAGACTTTCTTTGGAATTGGATTTTAAAAGTTTTCCAATTTGTAATTTCATAGTTTTTTTGGGGCATTACAAATCTGTGTTTTATATTTCTCTGATGATTTATAATTTAATCACAGATTTACCTGTAGCCCAACAGATGGCAGTATATCAGCCTCAACAAGGATTTACACAGCCTCAAATGCAGGTTAGTTAATACATGTACATGTAGGAATATCATTCTCTGACTTAAAATATGACTCATATATAAAAATTCAAGCAATGCCCTTTTATAAACTTTTAACAAATTTTTCTATCAGATTGCTTTCAAACTTTGGCAAAATCATGAAATCAAATATTCACTAAATCTTCAATCCTGGAAATTTGGTTACCATGACAATAGATAAATCCACAGTATAATATATGTGACTGTCAAATAAGGTGGCATTATAAAACAAAACAAAACAGGTAATTAAAGACCAAAAATAGATTTACAACAGATGATAGAAGAATTTTTAATCAGAATTAGATGTTATATATGTCAGTTGTGTGATTCTGATTGTGTTTTACAGCCACAAGCTTCAATGGGTCAGTTCCCTGCTGGTCAACCACCAATGTATAATCCTCAATATCAACAGCAACCAGGTATTACAGTTAATGTATAGATAGTCACTTGAGTTTCTTATCATCTTTCAAAATACTAAATGAAGACAATATCTAGTCACTCTGATCTGAACTGTATATTATAAATTAAAAAAAACTGAATATTTTGTGGTGCATGGAATGTTATATTTATAATTATGGACATGGCTTGATGCAATTCAATGTTTTTATTTATTGGTCATAAAATTTGGTACTGAACAAAAGCAAATGATTTTATTAAAGTGTTAATTACAAATCACCAGAAAGGTTGCATTTTTAATCATTTTAGTCTGTTATTTTTTTGTTATCAACAATAAGTGGTAATATAAGAATGATATGACTTTTAGTCTATGTTGATACAATGATATGACTTTTAGTCTATGTTGATACAATGATATGACTTTTAGTCTATGTTGATACAATGATATGACTTTTAGTCTATGTTGATACAATGATATGACTTTTAGTCTATATTGATACAATGATATGACTTTTAGTCTATGTTGATACAATGATATGACTTTTAGTCTATGTTGATACAATGATATGACTTTTAGTCTATGTTGATACAATGAACAAGAAAACTAACACAAAGTATAAGGTCTTTTAATATTTTTTTAAACTGAAAGTCACTGTACGTAATTTTGTAAAACAGGTATTTTATGGTGAAGTGCTTATTTGATATTATATACAGAAAATGCATAATTCATCTTTTGTATAATCCAGTGTAACCCTATAATGTATTTGTACATACATATTGTATATGAATTTTATCTAACAATTTATAGAACAATTACACACACAGTCGGTTGACAAAAGTATGTCATTTCTTTCTTACACAGCCTTTTTACCAATGCCAATATAGCTGCTAGATTTCATATTGCACTGTTAAAAATATGGCTTCATTTACTGTAAAAACACTCATTTGCATCAAGATCAATGATTGTCAAATGCTTGAAAATATAATCAAAAAAATGATTTATTAGTGTATTTGAATTTAGAGTTATCTTTCTTTGAAAACATTACCAATCAATTGTACTGTCTAACATGTCTAAAAGCACAAAACAATTCCTAGAATAAAAAAAAGTTAAAGTTAGCAATGGAAACAAATTGTATGTTTATAGGCAGAACTGCATGTACATTAGTTTTAAGCCAGCCATTTGTTTATTATCATTCACTATCACTAAAGCACTTTTACTTATAGCCATTCCTACAGGATAGACTTATCCTTCTTGAATGAATACCTTACCAAACATTTATTGTTGGATGTAGCAGAGCAATGTCATTCCAATGTAAAACAATTTATAAGCTTTCAGCACATGATTAATTCAAGCTCAAATGCAAAGCTATCCCATTTACCAATTTAGATCAGCAATTATGAATGTTATTTCTAAATTCTTACAAATTGACATAAAAAAACATTTAAGATTCCCTTAATTCTCGAATGTAACAGTAAAAAAATAATATTATACACTTATTCTAATGAAGTGTAAGCAATCCTTTAAAACCTGTACAACAAATATTACTTTTATAGTACACGAAAAAATCCCAATATATTCCATATACTTAGTAAGTTAATTCTTAGTTGTAGCAATTTTAATGGCATAAAACATTGATGATGATAATTAGCAAGGAAAAACAGTATTATTAATTTAAATACAATTAACATCAATCAAAGAATCTTCATGTGGAGCCAAACTTCCTGTACTTTCACAGAATGCAAATCCAGTTTTCCATACAGAGATTATATCAGTCAAGTCTGTCTTTTGGTGATAAAATCTTGGATTTGTTGCTGACTCCCACACTAGATGGTTTGTTTGTGAAATATTAAAGGTTTTGTAGTAATGTATAACAGGATGATAGTCTCCTCCTTCGATCCGATGGCTGATGTCAGATACAGGCTGTGGGATTACGTTATGACATCCAGCTTGGTCCTGAAATTGTATGTTATAATGTATATCACCAAAAGCAAGTTCAGGTATTTTCTCTGGAATCAATGAAAACTGGATAATTACAGAATTTGTTGTTTCACTTCTCAGAAATTTTTCACAGTCGCTTGGTCCTGTTAGCAGAGTTTTATTGTCAGAAAAAAGGTGAAAACATTCTTTTGCTTCTAAGATTGATTGATTTGTCAGTCCAGAGTGCCATAGTACAAATTTACTTTTTGTAGAATTATCATAAGAAAGCTTAAACGTTTCATTCTTTTTCTCCATTATGTCATAAATAGAAGTTAATCTTATCCAGTTGATGTTAGAATTGTCAGTGGCGTTGTCAAACTCTAATATGGGTAAGTTAAGATATACACTGACATTGTTGAAAAACTTCTCACTTTCATATTTTCCATGATACAGTCCTTTTGGGGTTCCAAACTTGATATATCCGTCAGGTGTGTGTTCGAATAATGTCAAGAAACAGATGGCTATTGATGAGAAGAAGAGTAGGAATAGACCAAGCATAATGAAAACTCTATAAAACAAATGTCTAAATCCTGTTTTAGATGGTTTGTCTTCTGTCTCATCGTCATTTTGACGATCAACAAATCTAACTAAGGCCATTAAAACACGAGTTAGACTTCCAAGAATGATAACTACAGCTTTTACAACTTGATAGTAACTAATAGCATACTCGCGACACAAAGCAATGAATATATTTATAATTATTTGTGGTACATCTTCTATCCAGACCGTACACATACAGACTAATTCCGGGTCTATCAGCGGTTGGTGATAGAAAATCTCCAGCCAAACATTGACAATTTCTACTGAAAATGTTATTGTTCCTAAAACTGAAAAACAAAGTAATGCATAAATAATTCCAGTTTCAGGAGGTCCGAAAACTAGGCCACTTTTAATTTTAATGACATCACAGAAAAGTGACCAATCAGAAAACATATCTGCCACATCAAAAAGTAAAACAAAACTAAAGAGAATAATCTGAAACCAAATTTTGTCTCTGTTAGTCTCTGTACAAGCACAACATCCAACAGTAGTTTTAATTCTTTGATAGGATGTGCCTTCCACACTTTGGTCATGTTGTATTGTCCTTGGACCAAGTTCAATACCGTCCTCTGCAGCCTTATTGATTGTTCCAGTTGATCGATCTCTACAAAATAAAGATTTGATTTTTATTATTGATCTGAATTAAAAGACCTGTAGAGTATACATACAGCGACTAAGGAGACAGCAGCCAAGCATCAAATGTGATAAAATGTATCTGAAATTTTATCCATTTCATTGCTTGTATTTTTATTTTTTAACCGAAAATTCTATATTTATAAACATATATAAATTATGAATGACCTTTCAATCAAAATATTATAAAGTGGTTTTAAATGGAAAACCACTCAATGGATTTATGATAGTTGCATGACAACATATCGCTAAAGAAAAGTATCATATTTATTATTATACCTTAGGATGTTATCAGTTGACCCAAATAGATATCTTCCCTCATCAGCCATCTTAGTTAAGATTTCAATTTGTGCTATTGGAAATTAAAAACTGCTCAAAATTGTTTTCCAATTCATAACAATGTAACAATTTCCTCTCACTCAAATGAATTTGCATTCCAGCCCACAACTATCTGCATTCCTTATGTTCAAAATGTCCAATTCTAGTTCTATTGCCTTTTCCAGAACCATTAAGCACTCATTTCCAAAGCTTAATAATCCTTTGATTTCCTAAATCCCTATTATTTCAGATCATCATATTGTTTTAAACAATCTTTCTCCTAAAAAAAAAATAGAAGATATTTTTATAAAACTGTAACAGACTGTGTAAAAACTGTAATAGATTTATATATATAATATTTTATAGTCATCAGAATATTTACAGAAGATTATAATGTCTTCAGGTGCAGAGTTTTAACACTTGTTGTTGGCCATGGAAAGACCATATGTTGCTT
The DNA here is from genome assembly GCF_963676685.1 of Mytilus edulis. Classification (NCBI taxonomy): domain Eukaryota; kingdom Metazoa; phylum Mollusca; class Bivalvia; order Mytilida; family Mytilidae; genus Mytilus; species Mytilus edulis. The sequence goes on from NC_092345.1 coordinate 7,949,308, forward strand.
TGTATATTATTTAAGCTGTGAATATCATTAGATCTCACTTAAACATTGATTTTTGATAACATATTTTATGGGCAATCAACAGCATTGAAAGGTGAAAGAAAGAAAACTAGAATTAGCTAAATAATTGATAAATTACTGTTGTATAATCTAAAGAATAAGAAAAATTATCAACTTGGGACTGTTTGGGCTGAAATTGATGAATTAAAACTAAATAAACAGTATTGTCAAAACCTTTAAAATATCTATATACTCAGATGATATATATGGAAAAGTTATAGCGCGTTTATGAAAATAGTTCTTGTATTAAAGGAAATTGAAAATACAAATGTAGTTGTTTTTATTAAAGGCAATATATTCAGAACATTACATTTGCCTGTTGCAGTGCAAAATGCCTAATGAGTTCACTTGATTTGCTGGAAATAATATTACCGAAAACCTCTTACTTAAACTCATTTCAAAATTAAAATAAAGAATATAAATTTCTGTATAGATATTGTGAGAAGCCTAGACATACAAAACATAAAAGGCTACCTAAGCAACTTACTAATAATTTAAAAAAAAAAAAAAAGAGGTCTCTGTGTGCAAAAATTTCTCATTATAAAATATATATTTTCTAGCTGCACCTGACACTCAGATTTTGCCTGTGTTAACAGAGAACAGACAGCAGACAACAGAGTTGAGAATTAGTATGGGAAAAGTGTCTGATAAAGTAGAGAGAATTTTGGAAAAGGTATGATTATAGAGACTGCAATTCAGTAAACATTGATCAAACATATAAATGATACAAAAAATATACTTTGTACTCAAACAATGGAAACAAACACAACTATTATGCTTTGTTAATTAGTCCATACTGTGGATTCATTATTATGCATGTGTCACTAATTTTTGTAGATTTCGTGGGTACAGAAGAACAACAAAATTAAATGTTCTAGTACAAATTTTTTATAGTCTTGAAACTAATCACTAAATCAAATATGGCTGAAAATACAATTTTTCCTTAATCTTTGAAAATTAGTACCCAAGAAAACAAATCAAATGAATTCATAGTATTCCATTATGGCATAACCATGTTTCTATTAGGAAAGACAAACATAAAGTCTAGAAGATATGTTATACAATTATATTACCTTGAAATAACCTCTGAAAACTTACAAATAAGTCTGTTTTATGAATATGTGCTTTATATTTATAGAATAGCTAGTCGAAGAATTCAAATAGAGAAAAATATCCAACGAGTGACCGAACAACACATTAATTCACGAATGCGCGTAGCGCATGAGTTAATTATCAGTGTTGTTCGGTCACGAGTTGAATATTTTTGGATATTTGAATTCTTTAATTAGTTATTCTTTTTATAACATTGGCAAATGGCTCTTTTTAAAGAAATTAATGTAAAACATATAAGGAACTTATATCGTTTTTCTACGCATTCACAATTTGTTTTGATCCGCCGTTATCGATGTCTTGAGACAATCTATTGTTGTATGACGTCAGAGTGAAATAATGTGAAATTATCGGATTTAATTTAACTGGGCAATCAATGTCATTCATTGCAACAATGTAATAAAATTATATGTTTTTAGGTAGAAAGTATGCAAAACCAACAAAATGGTCAACTGAGTTTACAGTCCACCCAACCTAACATGGAGGCATCTGTTCTGATGCATAATGTACAGAGAATTGTCCAGGTAAAATGCCTGCTGATTACTATTACAGAATTAATATCACATCATCACTTATGGCTTTGTGGCTTCATAGTATAGGGTTCTTCTATTCAAGGCACTGACTTCAAATCATTTAATTAATATCATTCTATCTCTGCAGGGAGTATGATACAGTAATTTACTTCAAAAACTGTGAATTTTCAAAATTAAAATGCATGGCTTGTCAAGCTTTGTGATATTATATGTCAATTAGGCAGCATATTAATGACATATAAATCATAAGAAATCTTACGACCAAACAGTACAGACTTCAACAACTGACAGATGTCTTTCCAATATATTAGCTCAAGAGTTGTAATCAAATATTACATACCGGTATACTTTAAAATACCTACTATCAACATCTAAATTCTAATTGCAAAAATTACCATTGAGATATAAGAAAAATAAACACCGAAGAAATTTTTCACTGTGGACACTTATTTTATCCCTGTTTACTTGTGTTATTTGTTGTAGATAGTACAAACAGTTATATCCTCATCTTACTGTGAATATCTCACAACTTACAAGTTAACATTGGTGAAGTTCTATGATTTTGTTTTTTATCACAATTTTTTTTTTTATTTAACATTTCTTGTTGGCAGACTTAAACAGGTTGATTTTAATACATTTTTTGAAACAGTTTAATTTCAGTGGCTCGAACACTGAATTCATCTTTCCAACTGTTTGTATTTATACACAAAAGTTTATGAAATGAACATTTAAATAATATAATGAAATGTTAGAACAAAAGTTGCCATAAATTATATGGTGTTTCAGCTGCTGAAGTTGAACTATAGTTGCTGTTAGATTTTATTGTTTCATGTTGTTCGCCTCTATCATATTTAAAAGTACATGACTATATATAGTTGAAGGTATTTATTAGGGACGAGAAATACACCAATATCAGATATAGTACTGTATTGATTTGCAACCTTAATTGTGGCTATTGGCAAAAAATATAACTCTAATATAAAATATTGCTGAAATGTGTCCTGTTGCTCAATACAATTCAATGTTTAATTTTTAGAAAAACTGGGTACATTGCAAAATTATAGCAAACTTTATCCTTCAGTGCTCACAAGAACTTTGATTTTATTTATCACCACTGTCAAATTGATTCAATTCCTGTGCAATAAGCCAATGTAGCTTCCTGCATTTTACTGTACAAATTTCAGAAAATCTTTTTTTTTTTATTGGTAATCAAAATGATTACAAAATTAACAGTAAACGTGTTTTTCTTATTTGTAGGAAAACGACAGACTAAGAAAAGATGGATATGACAAAAGTTCAAAAATAGAATCACTAAACAATAAGATATCAGAGCTTCTACAGACTAACCAACAGTAAGTAGTCACACATATAGTAATTTTAAGTAGGACAGTTAAAGATGTTTAGATTTAATATCAAAGTTGCAATGAAGTTCAACTTCGTATATAATATGAAGAATGCTGTCTGATATAATATGATACTACAATAGAAACTATAATAGTGGACAATTGAAAGACATTAAATCCTCAAAAATCTATACAATATCATTGCCATCTGAAGTTTAGGGTTGTTGTAACTACCTCTGGTTTAAGTTAGAATAGAAAATTGTATTTGTTTTTTCTGTTGTAGGTTTGTAGAGAAGAGTCAGACATTAATAGAACAGAGAAATGAAGGTTTCATCTCGACAGCCTCACAGTCTCAAACTAGAGTACTGGGTCTAGAGCAGGAAAAGGTAAGTTATAGATCTACTGATGTTATACCTCGACAGCCTCACAGTCTCAATCTAGAGTACTGGCACTAGAGCAGGAAAAGGTAAGTTACTGATCTACTGATGTTATACATCGACAGCCTCACTGTCTCAATCTAGAGTACTGGCTCTAGAGCAGGAAAAGGTAAGTTACTGATCTACTGATGTTATACATCGACAGCCTCACAGTCACAAGCTAGAGTACTGGGTCTAGAGCAGGAAAAGGTAAGTTATTGATCTACTGATGTTATACATCGACAGCCTCACAGTCTCAATCTAGAGTACTGGCTCTAGAGCAGGAAAAGGTAAGCTATAGATCTACTGCTGTTATACCTCGACAGCCTCACAGTCTCAATCTAGAGTACTGGCTCTAGAGCAGGAAAAGGTAAGTTATAGATCTACTGATGTTATACCTCGACAGCCTCACAATCTCAACCTAGAGTACTGGCTCTAGAGCAGGAAAAGGTAAGTTACTGATCTACTGATGTTATACATACACAGCCTCACAGTCACAAGCTAGAGTACTGGGTCTAGAGCAGGAAAAGGTAAGTTATAGATCTACTGATGTTATACCTCGACAGCCTCACAGTCTCAATCTAGAGTACTGGCTCTAGAGCAGGAAAAGGTAAGTTACTGATCTACTGATGTTATACATCGACAGCCTCACAGTCACAAGCTAGAGTACTGGCTCTAGAGCAGGAAAAGGTAAGCTATAGATCTACTGATGTTATACCTCGACAGCCTCACAGTCTCAATCTAGAGTACTGGCTCTAGAGCAGGAAAAGGTAAGCTATAGATCTACTGCTGTTATACCTCGACAGCCTCACAGTCTCAATCTAGAGTACTGGCTCTAGAGCAGGAAAAGGTAAGTTATAGATCTACTGATGTTATACCTCGACAGCCTCACAATCTCAACCTAGAGTACTGGCTCTAGAGCAGGAAAAGGTAAGTTACTGATCTACTGATGTTATACATACACAGCCTCACAGTCACAAGCTAGAGTACTGGGTCTAGAGCAGGAAAAGGTAAGTTATAGATCTACTGATGTTATACCTCGACAGCCTCACAGTCTCAATCTAGAGTACTGGCTCTAGAGCAGGAAAAGGTAAGTTACTGATCTACTGATGTTATACATCGACAGCCTCACAGTCACAAGCTAGAGTACTGGCTCTAGAGCAGGAAAAGGTAAGCTATAGATCTACTGATGTTATACCTCGACAGCCTCACAGTCTCAATCTAGAGTACTGGCTCTAGAGCAGGAAAAGGTAAGCTATAGATCTACTGCTGTTATACCTCGACAGCCTCACAGTCTCAATCTAGAGTACTGGCTCTAGAGCAGGAAAAGGTAAGTTATAGATCTACTGATGTTATACCTCGACAGCCTCACAATCTCAACCTAGAGTACTGGGTCTAGAGCAGGAAAAGGTAAGTTATAGATCTACTGATGTTATACCTCGACAGCCTCACAGTCTCAATCTAGAGTACTGGCTCTAGAGCAGGAAAAGGTAAGTTTCTGATCTACTGATGTTATACATCGACAGCCTCAGTCACAAGCTAGAGTACTGGCTCTAGAGCAGGAAAAGGTAAGCTATAGATCTACTGATGTTATACCTCGACAGCCTCACAGTCTCAATCTAGAGTACTGGCTCTAGAGCAGGAAAAGGTAAGCTATAGATCTACTGCTGTTATACCTCGACAGCCTCACAGTCTCAATCTAGAGTACTGGCTCTAGAGCAGGAAAAGGTAAGTTATAGATCTACTGATGTTATACCTCGACAGCCTCACAATCTCAACCTAGAGTACTGGGTCTAGAGCAGGAAAAGGTAAGTTATAGATCTACTGATGTTATACCTCGACAGCCTCACAGTCTCAATCTAGAGTACTGGCTCTAGAGCAGGAAAAGGTAAGTTTCTGATCTACTGATGTTATACATCGACAGCCTCAGTCACAAGCTAGAGTACTGGCTCTAGAGCAGGAAAAGGTAAGCTATAGATCTACTGATGTTATACCTCGACAGCCTCACAGTCTCAATCTAGAGTACTGGCTCTAGAGCAGGAAAAGGTAAGCTATAGATCTACTGATTTTATACCTCGACAGCCTCACAGTCACAATCTAGAGTACTGGCTCTAGAGCAGGAAAAGGTAAGTTACTGATTTTGTTATGTTTGGGGGGGGGGGTCAACAACTTCCCAGTCCTAAACTGAAGTACTGGCTGTAGAGCAGGGGGGGGTCAAGAACTTCCCAGTCCTAAACTGAAGTACTGGCTGTAGATCATGGGGGGGAGGGGAATGTTACTGCAGCTTCACAGTTACAAACCAGCTTTACAATTAGAGACCTAGAGCAGGAAAGACTTAATTTACTTGCTTTGAATTTTGTTGGAAAGTACGGTTTACTCCATGAATTCAAATTTTGAAAACATTCACTCAAGTAAAAAAATTATGAATTGTACCTTATTACATGTTTGGTGAAGGATCTTATTTATGTTTGAATACATTGTTACCGATGACATTGGCAGTAATTTAAAAACTTTCTCTTGATAAAAACACATTAAACCTTTCAAATATACATTTTTCTGTTAAAAACGATTTTAATGACTGCTCATACTTTTTATGTTATATTAACAGGTACAGCTTACAACAGAATTGGCCAATGCCACATCTCTGTACAGTAATCTACAGTTAGAGGTGACAAACTTACGAAAGAAAGAGATTGAATACCAGCAGAAAATGGGACTTTCATCAAATGATTCTGTTAGGCTACAAGAGGAACTTGAGGCACTGAAAAATCAGAAAATTGGTAAGTATGCAATTCAGATTCAGAATATGAAAAAGGAAGAATATTGTTGTTTAATTTATTTTCTGTATAATCTATACAATATATGACAATTTTACACAAAGGTCAACCTATAGCATGAAAAAAATCTTTAAGACTTGTCCTTTATACTATATTTTCAAATATCATGATATGAATACCCCATCCAGAAAAGGATACTAGAAAAAAGGAAAAAGATTGATTTTCAAATATATTTATAGACCTGTACATTGATTTTGTAGATGACAGTCAGAAAATTACAGAACTGTCAACAAATTTTAAGGAGGAAAGACAGAGGCGTAAACATTTTGAGTCACAGATCTCACAAATACAGGAAGAGTTTAATGATATAAAGTCATCCAAAGAAAACCTGGAAAAGGTATGTTACTTACATACACAATTGATAATGATAGTACTAAACACATTTTATTCTAGAGGTCATTAATGTGTAAACTATCCCAAATAACCCACACACTTAATTAAAGTCAGTAGATAAATGCAAATCTCATAAGAACAATTACTTTGTAATGTATGTTTCTTACACAATTGTTCTTTACTTCCTAAATGCACACTACATTGTTTATTGGTTGATGGAATATTCTGAATTTATTGATTTACACAAAGTTTTTTATTGGTGAATAAGAGCTACATTTAAGATCAAATTTATTGCTACTTTTCTTGGATACTGCGAATCTCTGTAGTCATTTTTAAAAACATCATTTATTGACAGAATTTAAGTGACAGGAAGAGAAAAGCAACAGAAGAAAAGAGAGCAATGGAAGAGGAATTCGAAGAAAATAAAGAACAAATGGAGGTCTGTTTGATACCAGAGAATAATTTAAGTTACCTCCCTTTGACTAACAGTTATTGTGTTGTTAAAAGTTGTGAATTTATTCAACAATGACTATCAAAGCTTTGCTTTCTACACAAAATACTTAAAATGACAAAAGTCATTGAGATTTCACAAAATATAGTTAGGTTTTGCCTTATTATAGTCATATAAACTCATTGCAGGTTTCGACTAGGATTAGTTTTCTTTAAACAAATTAAAACTTTACTGAGATTATTACAAACTAAATTCCTTTTTCTATCTTTGTCATTCATATCTCAGATCATATAATTTTCAGAGAGAAATCCAGACACTAAGAGACAAATTAAGAAAAGCCAAATCATCAACAGATGTTGCTACTGCTGAACAAGTAAGTATTTTACTCTTGTTGGTTTTATTGACTCTAGTTTTATTTTTTACAAGTCAAAATAAGAGTACTTTGGATTGATTACTATTCAAGGGATACCTATTGTGGATTTTTTGGAAACAGGTGAACCATAAATTTCAATGTTAAAAGAAGTATAAATACTCTATAGGTTTAGTGCAGACTTTGGCCAAAACATGAAATCCAATATTCATGAAAACACAATTTTATCTTACCCCAACAGTTCCTTATATGTATTTTAACTGCAACAGAAATTGTTGATCTAAACATTATTAAATGGCTCTAAAACAGAGAAATATTTGTTGATATTTATGTTGCCTATTTCAATGGTGAGAGTCAGGCAAGAAATTAACAAATAAGATATATTTAAAGTATTTTATAAGCAAAAATGTAAACATAAAATAAAAACTGCCAAAAAGGAATCTTTTCTAGAATTGAAATATCAACAAATTGTTGATGAATCGCTAATTACTTAAGTTATAACACTTGAAAAATGTGTTTTCCAGTATTTTTCAAATATATGTTGGTTGAATCGGCATCATGATATCAAATTACAGATCATATTGACTAGCTTTATGTAGATAAATTAGATTATTAATGCCTTGATTTAATCTAGGTTTCACAAGTGGAGGAAGAATTAAACAGAGAATGGAAAGAAAAATGTGATAAAATGATGACTGCACAACAGGAAAAACACAAGAGAGCTCTTCAGGAAATGAGACAAGAAAATGAAGAGCTTCAAACTACCATTCAGCAGCTTGAGAAAAAGGTAAATTGAAATTGGTTAAGTTAAGATGTTATATGTGTAAGATTATTTATTGCTTATTATGTTTCTAGTGAAAAATATTTTATGATCATTCAGCAATGCTTTTAAAGCCTAGATTAGATTTTAAAATTAACCTGTTATGTATATTATCTACAGATACAAGAGATCAAATCTTCATCAGGAGGGACAGAAAGTCAGATAACAGAATTACAGGAACAGATAGAAGAAATGACAGTATGGAAAGATAAGGTATGCATCTTATGTCTATATTAAATGTTATCATCAAAATAGTAATAATGTGCACTTTAATAAAAAAATGTCTCTTCAGTGATGCACAAGGCCAAATTATTTGAAAATCCAAAACTTATTAAAAAATGAAAAGCTTATAGATCAAAAAGGACATACAAAAAAGTAAAACCAAAGCCAGGCAAGGAATAGAGTTATGCATTAGTGAAATATATGTCTCAATTTAAAAGATACAGATGTCTTTTTATTTTTAACAAAATTTCTGTGAAATCTCAATTTAAAATGATATAATAGCATTTTTATAAATGACTGTTTATTATATACATTTATAGATCTTATACAGAAAATTTTAATTAAAGGTATTTCTGAAAGTATAAATGCTTTATATTTTCTGATATGCAGATATAGTTCATCAATAAAAGTGTCATTCAAATCTAAAGTCCTTTGAAATAAGAATTATGTAATTAAGAGCACTGCACCATAGAAAATCATTTAAGATACTTAATTCTATATAAACAAACTTATTATTTCACACAAAATTTCCAAATACACCCTATAGAATTTTCATGTGAGACTTTACTGTTTTCAGTATGAAAATTTACGAAATCAAGCTACTGGTATGAAAGATAAATATGAAGATAGAATAAGTGAACTGGAAACAGAAAGGGACCAAATGGAAGAGGAAAGAGATGAGGCTTTAGAGCGTGCCCAGAAACAACAGGAAGTTAGAGTGCCATCTGGTGGTGGTGGTGGGGACGCTTCTAATCAATCAGTTGTTGGAGAGGTAAATAAAAACAGAATTATAATAAAGGTTTTAATAGTGACATAAGTCACACCTTAAAGCAAAGTAAATGATAGATAACTTCATTGTTGTTGACTAAAGGTAGAATTCTTCTTTATACATCAAAAACTAGTAACATTTTTTTGAAGACACATTTTAGATGAAGAATCAATAAATTCAATTACATAATTTTGGAAATTTCTTCTTAAACTTGCACCTCAACAATGGATATTTTACTTTGATATATTTTAATCTTCTAAAGAGCTTATATCTGTATGTTATCTTATGCACTGACCTTAAAGAAAGCTTACTGTATTGTATTGTTACATATTAAATTTTGAATGAAATATTAAATATTTTGTACAGGTTAAGAAGATTATGAATACTGTTTATCAGGAACTAAAGAATAAGTTTGATTCTGATGAAACCTATACTGGTGGTGATGTGCTTGGTGCTATACTCAACTCTATAAAGGTCAGGAATTATTGTATTGTAGCTTGTTTTTCCCCTTCAAAGAATCATTTGATTTTATACCATAATGACACACTGAGCTACATTTTTTATGTGCAATAATGAAAGAAAAACAATAATAACAGTGTAGTGATTTTTATTAAATAAAAACAGAAACCTGAAACAATGTAATGAAAAAAGTAATATTTTTTAAGTAGACTCCATTTATCTTTTAATCTATCTGTTTACAGTCCACAACACTAAAACTGGTTCAAAGTCAAAGTGCAGCCCCAAAACAGGAGGTACAGGAAGAGAGTGAGGAGGAATCAGAAGAGGAAGAGGATGATGAAGATCCAGATGAGGATCCAGATGGAGATCAAGAAGAGGGAGTTCAGGGGCAAGATAAGAAAGTTGTAGATCAAGATGAAGAGGATGAAGAAGAATCAGATGAAGATGATGAGGACGTAAAAGATAATTTAAAGGAAGAAAAGAAGAATGGTATGATAGAGATCTGTATGACAATAAGAAGATTTTATTTCAAAATTATATTGGTAATTTCCAAAGCTCACCATGCTCTCTCAAAATCAAATAATCCATTGCTGTGTAAAAATCAAGACTAAATCAATCTGGTATGGGGTAATTGTAATCATTAATTACAATCAGCTGTAATCGATTACATTTTGCAATGTAATTTCATTTAATTAATAATGATGTAATTTCTAATTACAAGTATTCAATGACAGGAATGCAGTTTACTGCATCCATCCACACAGTGTGTACATATAATTCATTGCTGTTTGTCTGCCATTAGTAGATATCAGAGTCATTCCTGTAAAATTTAATTATTATACCCCCGCTTTAAAAAAGGGGGGGTATACTGTTTTACCTCTGTCTGTCAGTCCATCCGTCAGTCCGTCAGTCAGTCCGTCCCATGAAACTTTCGTCACATTTTTCTCAGGAACTACACATCCACCCTTTCTGTAATTTGGTATCAACATTTATATATGTTAGCCATACCGTGTGATGCGTTTTCAGATTCATCACTTGACAACTTCCTGTTTACCGAACACTTGTATGATTTTACACATGATAGCCAAGTTGAAAATTTTCGTCACATTTTTCTCAGGAGCTACACATCCATCCTTTCTGTAATTTGGTATCAACATTTATATATGTTAGCCATACCGTGTGATGCGTTTTCAGATTCATCACTTGACAACTTCCTGTTTACCGAACACTTGTATGATTTTACACATGATAGCCAAGTTGAAAATTTTCGTCACATTTTTCTCAGGAACTACACATCCACCCTTTCTGTAATTTGGTATCAACATTTATATATGTTAGCCATACCGTGTGATGCGTTTTCAGATTCATCACTTGACAACTTCCTGTTTACCGAACACTTGTATGATCTTACACATGATAGCCAAGTTGAAAATTTTCGTCACATTTTTCTCAGCAACTACAATACAAGGATTTCTGAAATTTGGTTTCAGGATTTATATAAGTCAGCTATACTGTGTGATGCGTTTTCAGATTCATCACTCGACAACTTCCTGTTTACCGAACACTTGTATGATTTTACACATGATAGCCAAGTTGAAAATTTTCGTCACATTTTTCTCAGGAACTACAATACAAGGATTTCTGAAATTTGGTTTCAGGATTTATATAAGTCAGCTATACTGTGTGATGCGTTTTCAGATTCATCACTTGACAACTTCCTGTTTACTGAACACTTGCATATTTTTACACTATTAATATTATCCACTTGCGGCGGGGGTATCATCAGTGAGCAGTAGCTCGCAGTTTCACTTGTTTGATAAGTGCTATCTTACTTTAACACTATTAATTAAAGGTTTAGTTATTCTGTATTACTGAACACAGTTTGAAAAGTGTCATATTTTGGGATTACTTGTTGAAATTATTAATGCAGATCTGATTTCTATTTCAGATGTTAATAAACCAGTAGAATCAGAACTAACACAATTTGAAAATACAGAAATGCCCAGTCAGGACCCTCAAAATATACCTGAAGATTTGCCAGAAGTATCCAATGAAACAGAAAATAACATTGAAACTGACCAATCAGCAGCCAGTGTTGTTGAAAATACTCAAGAAAATGTTCCTGATGTCAATTCAGATAATAATGTTGTTAAAGATGAACAAGAAAAGGAAAGTAACCATGATGAAAAGGAAATAATTAATGAAATGAAGGATCAACAAATAGCAGATTCTAATACTGAACCTAACAAAACTGAAAATAAAAAGAATGTGGACAGTGATATTGGTTCAAAAGCCAAAGTAGACTTAAGTGATTTTGATATTCCTAAAATAGAGAAAAATAATAAACCTATAGTACCTCCTGCTGCTTCTATGGAGCCTCCACCTATATTTGACGAAGAACCAACACAACAGAACAATACAGAGTATGTTTGATTATTGAATTCATTTTGTGTCAAAATCTTTTACAAAATAAGAAAATTATCTCCCCTTGTATTGAAAAAATGTATTTTAGGTGGCAGAAACCAGTTATTTTACAATAAATCTTTAGAATTTCATGGATTTATGATTTTATTTTCTTGAAAATTCATTCAAGCTTATATTCAAATAAAATGTATGGTTTCAAGGAACTAAGATGTGTGCGTGCTTATGTTAATATATAGAAAACCTTTAAATTTGGGTGTCTGTCCTGCATGGAAATTTAAAAATTTATAAATGCATTGCAAATAAGGCAAAAAATGTGATGCTCTGATACCAATCTAATCCTCACCTGCAAAATCCTGCTAAAAGCCGACAAGAATTTTAGCCAAAATTCAAGAGAGAAAGGATATTCAGTGAATTAGAGCCTTGTCCGAACCTATCCTTACCATCAAAATCTCAAGATATTTTTGTTTACATAAAACTGAATTTTTCCCCCACTTTGATTGGATGCCGTCAAGTGAGGAGACCACAATTTTGACATCTGATTGGACCTATATGTGAAGGAAATCCCCAACCTGTGTATGCAACTACTTACTTGTGTAGTACAATAGCCTAGAATTTACATTCATTTATTTTTTCAGTCCACATGATGCAATTATATACCTCAATACTTAACTATAACAAAATTTCTGCGTGGGACACATGTTCTGGTACACCAAAACTGGTACCTGCCACCTTAACAAAAGTTTAAATTATCTCCCTTTGCATTGAATTTTTTTTCATAATTTATTTATTACTTACAATATCATAATTTTATTAACATGGTTACAAGATCCAATATCTAGTACAATGTTCATGAAAACATAAACTGTTGATTAATAAATTATTACATGGCAAAATGTTTGTCTTATTATATATTTACAACAATCTTCAATGATATCCATAGATGTCAATAACTGTTGTTTACATTTCAGCTCCTTATTTGGAGATGATAATCATGTGGAAGATACATTAGGAATATCTTTCAACAAGGATGAAACCAAAGATATAAAGAAAAAATCATCAAAAGTTGATTTGTTAGATGATGTAAGTGTTTTATTAGATATCTTCATTGTAATAAGTTTACTATGTTGTATTTATGTACTGTTGTTCGTCTTTTGGATTTTTTGCAATGGTGTTTTTTTGTTTTTTTACAGTGAGTTGATTGTAGGTGTTATGGTAAAATTTTACCTATAGCTCAACCTGTTTTTAAAATTGTCAACACAATAGGGACATTTAAATTGACCAGTTGGTATTGTTAGATTTAAATCTACCTTGATGCTACCTGTAAAAAATTTTATTCACCTAACCAAAAGTTTCAGCATGCTTTTTTCCTGAACTTTTTTTTACCTAGGATTATTCTATTGAGAGATTTTTATTTTACTGTCATTCAAAATCTTATGAGTGATCAAGCCAAACAAGAATGACTATATCATATATTTTATTTTCTTGCAGTTACATGTAATTTAAAATTGCATGACCTAAAATGCACTACATTTCATCTAAATGTTTGCATAGCCACTACTAGCAGTGTTTAATACCCTAAATAATCCAGTCGTAATATTTCACTCACTTTAATGAAACCTCAAAATCATATTTGAATAAACAATTTCATTAATTTTTTTACACTAATATTTGACATCTCATCCAGAATTCCAATGATTTTAAATAATTCCCAATTTTATTCATTTTTCACTACTTCACTAGATTTTTTTCTAAATCCATAGTATAAATTCTGATTAACTTCCAATTATATACATCCTAATTTAACAGGTGCAGAATCTATACATAATTCAGAATCATTTCCATTACTATATTCCAAATAGTTATCCTCACTTATATTTTGTAATACATGTATTTTATTTATATTTTTACTATATATCACCTGATTTTAATATATCCACAGTAAACATTTTATTTCATTTCCTATAATAAATTTCCAAATCAAACAATATATGATTCAGAATTTTATAATGACTATTTCCAATTTCACATTCACTTAAAACATTTCCTCATGTTAGGAATATTTTAGAATATTTTACTTTCATTTTTCACTTTATCACTAGATTAGACTATATCCACTGCATTACTTCAACATTTTATTTCATTTCCTATAATAATTTCCAAATCAAACAATATTTGATTCAGAATTTTATAATGACTATTTCCAATTTCACATTCACTTTTAAAAAACATTTCCTCACGTTAGGAATATTTTAGAATATTTTACTTTTATTTTTCACTTTATCACTAGATTAGACTATATCCACTGCATTACTTTAACATTTTATTTCATTTCCAAGATCCCATTTAAATAGGGAATCATCTTAAATTTGTAATAGATCCCAAAGTTAATAATGAATATTTCAAAAATCACATTTAAAGCCACAGAAACATGTTGGATGAACTCACACTATATCTCCTACTTGAATTCCAGTTTTGAAATCTTTAAATCTTTGACATAACTAAATCCCATCGTATGAAAAATTGAATTCCTTTAGTGAACACAGCATTTTATGCACAAAACTCCCACTAATATTATAATAGATTTCAAAGAAAAAACACAGCAAGGTATACTCCAAAATTATTTCGAATTTTATATGTACAACATCATATGTAAGCCCCACAAAACGGTTTGAATGAATTATTTCCTCCTTGATGTCCTTCATGACAATAAAATCTTGAAAGAAACACATCACATTTTAAGAAGCAAAATTGCTATAAAAAGTCTGAGTAGTGAATTCAAATAAAATAAATCCAATATTGTATGCACAATGACACCAAAAGATTTAAAACATTGCAAATAATAATCCAAAATGAGAATCTTGAAGGGTCATGTGAAGAAAAAAACAACATATCCCTCTGAAAATTTAAACTGTAAACACCCTGAACAGCTATTTCTTGTTTCACTGGCAGCTGGACAATACTATGTATAAGGGTTCGAATTTTAAAGAAGCATTTTGGTGTAAAAACAGTTTAAATTTTCAAACATAGTAATACATATTTATTTTAATCTTTTACTGATTTAGAATTTTAGGTAAAAAATTGATAAATCAAATATATCAGGGATTTAAAACAATGAAAACCAAATTATTTTCTTCCCTATTAATTTTTAATAGAATAATCCTAGGTAAGAAAATCTTCAGGAAAAAAGCATGCTGAAACTTTGGGTTAGGTGAATAAAAATCTGTACAGGTAGAATCAAGGTATATTTAAATCTAACAATACCAACTGGTCAATTTAAATGTCCCTATTGTGTTGACAATTTTAAAAACAGGTTGAGCTATAGGTAAAATTTTACCATAACACCTACAATCAACTCACTGTAACCGATGAGTTTAATGTCCCTTTCGTTTCTTTTACATCTCTTATTATGGAATAATGTCAAGTGTTTTGCTTTTTATTTAACATACACATCTAGGTTATACATAGCCTAGGAAAACCTAAGAAGTTACAAAATAATAAGGATAATTTAAGGGGGTTCGCGGGTCTAAATCATATATATAGGATTTGTTTATATTTTTCTATAAATAAACTTTATCTTATAGTTAATTGAAAAATAAAATAAAAAAGTGGGGTCACCGTTCATTTGCGCTCACAATCTGCCTTCGAAAGAAGCATACATTTTTGTAAAGGTGGGTTTTTTCTGTTGAAGTAATAGGAGAAATAAAGGTAATATCGAAATAAAAAAAAGAAATTTATAACAGAAATCGCTCAAATTTTACAATAATTTAGTTTAAGTACAGCTTATATGGAAATTATATTAAAAAATATAGGTCACCGATGAGTTAAAAAAGATATTTCAATTTTAAAGCCAAAAAATGGCATTTTTCCACTAAAGGGAGATAATTTGGAACTTTTTCAATGATCTATACATTTTAAAAGTCATCTGGAGCTAACACAAAATGATTGTTTTGAATGATTTTTGTACCATATGATAAAGTAACAACTACAAAAGATAACAAATTAAATTTGCAATGAAAAACAAATGTTTAATTTTTATTCTAAAATTTTTATACCCTCGAGCCTCCTTAAGAAGGGATATTTCTATAGCCCATGTTTAATACAGAGCATTACTGTACAGTTTTAATATTTTAAACTTTTTAAATCATTGAATCTATATGAATTATTTCAATTTTATGATTGAGGAAGACATGATTTCTATATAAAAATAAGGAGAGGTGTTATGATTACCAATGAGACAATTATCCAAAAGACTTCAAATGAAGTAGAAGTTCACAATTATAGGCCGATGTATGGCCTTCAACAATGAGAAAAATCCTAACATTACATCTTTAAAAACAGCTTTGTTTGGCTATCATTTCATCACCTAATTCATATTATTTATATTTTTCACAGGATTTCAAACCACAGCCTCCCCCGCCATTGTTTGGTGATGATGACGACGACGATGATGATTTAGATTGGTTGAGTTAACACAAACTGTTATGAACATAATCTTATGTGCCAAAACTGTGATAGAACATTCCACAAAGTGTTGTTATTGTTTTGAAAGCAAAATTGCATTATTCATTAGGGAGGTTAATTTTTCTATGGTAATTATACGTCTTGTAAATGCCTAAATAGATGTGCATTATCTGTCAGCAATAGTTTTCATGAGATTGAGAAGATGTACATATAATAAGCATAACTAGCATATCATGGTACTAAATTTTATTTTTCCCTTTTTTTTCTGATTTAAATATACAATAATTGCTTATTCCAAATCCTTTTAATAGCAACATTAATATAAACAATAATCTTGTAGAATAAAATCCTTCAACAGTTTTGATACCCTTCTTACTGTGTACAATTTTTGATTTGTAGTAACTTGTTTCTGTAAATTCAGAAAATGTTGAAAGTACTAATTTTATCAATAATGAAAGATAGAATAAAATGGTAGATTACTTATTGCCACATCAAGAAAAGGCGCATTCAAATAATAGTATTACATTTAAAATGTGATTTTTTATTTTTGAAAAACTATCCTGTAGTAATTTTGCAATAGTAAACACATTGCAAAAAAATAATAAATGTATAGTATTTAAGAAAACTCATTGCTATTGGATGTAAATTTATGTTCCCATATAGTGTAATCATGTTGAATATTTCATTTATGTCGACAAAATTTCATGATTAAAATGATAAAAATCCAGGCTATTTGATGGTTGATAGGGGCATATTAAAAAGTTGAAGATGGAAGTAATAGATAAAATGTATTGTAAAATTTAAATCCATTTGTACTAACAGTTTGCTTTAAAAAAAAAAAAAAAACATTAATTTATTGTAAAGTTGATTTGTTAAATGTAGAATCATTTAAAGTTTGGAAAAATTAGTTTGTTAGAAATTATCTCCCTTTATTACAAGTATCAGCATTTGGTGCTTTTGTTGTTTTATTGTTTAAATAATTACATGTCATACAAAATAATGTGCAATGTTATAAAGATTACAGAGATAATAAATTATTTTTATGAGACAAGTTTCTTGTGAATGTTACATGAAAATTCAGTAAAATACTCCCTGCATGTGCAATGGATTTTTTCCCTTGAGTAGTAGATACTTAGCCAGCCATATATGGTGGAAACTCTCCTTATATCAGTTGGTAACAGCTTGAAACAAATCAAAAAAAAGTTTGATTTCCAAAGCAGTTGATTTTGTCATTTTCTAACCATTCTCTGTGTAATGCCTAGGTAACACATTCACAGATTTGACGCCGGATTATCTACGGATCCAATCCGGCTTCATTCTTGGCAATCTGTATTAGTCGGTAGATATCCGTATTGTTGCAGTAGTCATACGTAGTAGTACTTGTATATCCTTGATAATTTTTTAACATGCCCAAAATTTGACGAAGGATCAAACGACCGTAGTAACTCTTTACTAAACCGAATAAGACCGTACTAATCCGTTATAGTCCCTATCAAAACCTTATTAATTGGTACTTATTCATAGGCCAGGATGATTTTTACGGCTAGATTCGGATACCTTTATGCTAGTACGGTTACACCACGTATTGGAAAGGATACACTACGATTTGTTGTGAATGTGTCACCGATCGGCAGGATTTTATTATATTGCAATATGATCTAGGCAGGTATCAGCCAGGGTTCTGAAAGTCTATTATTGTTTACTATGTTACAATACAAAGTCTGGATACAACTTTATAGAATTATTTTTTTTGTTGAACATTTAAATTTGTGGTTCACCTGTACCCACAAAACCCACGAGTATTGGTATCCAACGAATAATAATGAATCCACAGTCTGTAACGACGACAAACTGACATAAGGCTAGCTTCTGTATAAATACTCCATACCTATAGGGCCCTACTTATTCTGTGAGGTAGAGGTGACAGGAGGCAGAGTAGATGGTGGACTAGGGACTGACTTCCCTATCCATGGCCTTTTGAGCCTGACTCAATTGTGTGTTGAAAATTCAACAACATTTAAGAACTTTGAAAGAATAGTCCTAAATATGTTTCAAGAACTGCTTCATGTCATTGGTCCGAGGATTACGAATAACACCACATAGTACAGACAGACAGACAAATAATTTATTTAACATCAACGAAAAATAAGCCACGATTAACTGTCATATAGAAATGATGAATAACAAGTAAATTATAGAAATGTGACTGTTTGTACTATTCTGTTTCAGACCATTTTCATATGTACTAACCCTTACGTAGCAAACTGTTGTTTATCTGCAGTACATATGTCACGACATGTGTCATTGTCATTTCCGTATTTAACAGTGTCTTACAGTAAGAACCTGTATCACTCATGTTGCCAAAATGAACCCTGTTCTTCATTATCCGTGGTAGTAACGTATAAACCCGTAGTCATACTGTTGTGCATCCATATGGGATCTGTTTCAGACTACAGAAACCACATTTCCGGAATCATCCACGAGATTAATCCGTAGCGGATCCCAAGAGATGATCCGTGAATGTGTGACCAGGCATTACCCGTTTTAGCTATTATGTATATATATATATGTAAAAGATTACTTGTCAACCAACCATTGTAACAGATGTAAACTCTGATAACTTTGGTACAAATAGAAAGATTGATGAAAATATAAAGTGGTATGTTTGACATTTAGACAACAATCCAACCATTGACGATGATAATGGAAGTTTTTTAACATGGCTATACAGCCCTTGCTCGGTCGGTCCAGCAGCCAAGTGACATACTGTACTTTATAAATGTTTGTTAATTTCACTTATTGGGATGGACCATCAAATAATAAAAATACCAGTGAAATATTTTTATTAGATTTTTTACAGAAAAAAAATATAGAAATATGATGAGATTACAAAATGAAAGAAAACAGTTAGCACCAGCTTACATAAATATACAAAAATATACTTTTATTATAAAGCATTATTGTAAAAATCAATAAAATAACAACATTGTATCAATTTAGTACTCCAAGAAACAGAAATGAAGAAAGAATAGTTTGAAATTTTTTTTTAAAGCTTTTTCAAAAATATCATAGGGTAAAAATAATGTGAGGATCCTTGTATTTTTAAGTTGTTACAGTTATAGGGATGTATAACCATACATAATGATCTATTATAGGCAACAACAAAAATGGATAACGAACTGTTCCTATCATTATAAGTAAGACTTGAATAAAAGACATCTTATCTTAAATATGAAAAGCTCTATGAAAAGAATAAATAAGAAAAAGTGTAAAATATTGTGAGTAAATGAGAAATAATGTAAAATTTCGTGAGTAAATCAGAAATAATGTAAAAAACAAAAAACAACATGTACTTGTAAAGTGTGGGGCTGCTTCATTTGTTCTAGGTCGGGCTATGCCCTGTTCGCCCTATCACGTGACTGGCTTAATTATGGCTGAAAATAAAACGAGTGGAACCGGCTGATTTAAAGATGGCAACAGAAGTTCAAATTTATACTTTTTTGCTTTCTAAGCTAGGGAATATAAACGATGAACCTATTAACAATAAATATATATTTTTGAAATGCAATCTTTTTTTCTTAGGCCTTATTCATCATAAAAACGTTTCTCAGACATAAATTTTATAAATTTGAAAATAAAATATAGCATGGCAATTTATTATCGTCATAGTGGACCAATGCAGTATCATGTAATTTACTAGTCTGATTGACAAAAATCAATCTTCACCTTTTAAATTCCGATAATTTATCTAAAAATGCGCTTCCCACCATACTTTTATGACCGGCTGATTGCTTGCCAGTGAGTGAAGACCGACGAGGGCGGCGTATGCCTATACCGGAAGCGTCGACCGGTCTATCCGGGTTAAGCTGCTGTGGCAAATGAAGTACTACCTGTGAGTTACAGACAAGAACTGCAGGTATTTTGAAATATGTTTTGGTTTCCAATTCAGCTGATTAAATGCCTTTCAAGTACCTGAGAGTGCTAAAGTCTACTTTTATACAAGAAAGTTATAAAATGTGAAAACATTACTATAAAAATATTAGAATGTGCTTATTAAAATAACATATACAAAGTTTACAAAAACAGATCAACAATATTTATAATATAAAGTACAAAATGGAACGCATTTGTCTGTGAATAAGGTCACATCAAAGTTATTTGTACATTTTTCACTCTACACTGTAAACACAGTTGTGTGAGTATTGTTGAAATTTGAATCTTTTAAAATATCCTTTGATCTGTATAAATTTTTGCCTAATATAAAATTTATGATGAATCAATTGTGAGCTTAGCAGCGAACTTGATGTGACCTAAGCACATCAACTATATCACGTAACAAAATAGATAAATATTAAAGATTGCACTGGTATACTATTACAAAAGCAGCAAGTGTAATTGTGTATAATACACACAGTCATAAACACCAAAATATCAGCAGTTAATTTCAAAATACATAACCAAAACTGTGTTACAAAAACATATACAAATGAACAGTAAAGCTTCTTTTTCTTGCATGTTTATTACTAAATTTTCCAGAACAATTTGTCCTGTTATTTTACATATGGTAAAATGTGAAAGTTGTTGAACAAATGATAAATTCATACCCTGAATGATAATATATAACAATGACACATTTTACGCTTAAATTGCCAGTATATATTTATATTAGACTTAAAAAAATATTATCAGTGCATGTATTTATTCAATGTAAACAATGAGTATTATAAACCAGAAATGAATGAAAGGAGAGCTTATTTTTATAAATCTCAGAAATAAGAGTAGTTTTGAGGAAAACTAATCCAAGTATACTTGCATACATAACTTATTTTTTATCAATTCTAGCCATGTGATTAAATTTCAACAAACATCTCAAAGAATTCTCAATTCCTAACTACACTTTTTTCTATTATCATATATATTCACCTGAGTTTAAGTGTTGCAATGAAAGAGATAAAAAGAATTCCTAAGCTTTGTTGATTTTAAATATTCAGAGCCATGAATGTTTTGCAAATCTGTTGTAATTATACCACCATTTTCTATGCTCAAAAGTTAAATTGTCAAATCTTTGAGAGAAAAACAATGCAATTTATAGCCTTAATTTTACTGTTTTTGTCAATGTCGCATTTCAAATTCTGAGACAAGTTAAAGCCTGGTGGATCATGATAGAGCTATTGACAATGTTCTGTCTGACTAACAAGATATCTGAAGCTAATCCAAGCAAGATAGCTCTGGACTCTGGATAGATGACAATATTTGGTCTAGTTAACAAGATTTCTAAACCTGTTGAAAATCAGAGTTTCTGGATAGATTTACGCACACGGTTCTGTTTGGTTAACAAG
Source organism: Mytilus edulis (assembly GCF_963676685.1). NCBI lineage: Eukaryota > Metazoa > Mollusca > Bivalvia > Mytilida > Mytilidae > Mytilus > Mytilus edulis. Next base: position 7,971,252 of record NC_092345.1, read on the forward strand.
ATTTCTGAAGCTTGACCAAGCCTGATGGTTCTGGAAACAAACCTGTGTACCTGCTCTTTTAAACTGGGTCATCTGAAAATAAGTAGAGAGATGTTTTTTCAGTATTATGGTAACATTCAAATATATGAATCTATTTTAAGAATGACATCTTATTTTTTCATAGTAAAGTTAAAACAGAAAATATCAGATAAAATGAAAACTTGACAGCTTGCATTGTGTTTCAAAACAGCATTGTGTAAATGTGTAAAACTATTAACAATTCCATGTCCTTATCTACATTGAATACAATTATATATTTGTAACCTTTATAACAAGAATTCTGTCAATTATGCTAATTACCTGTCTATTGATGTCCCCTATACACAGCCAGTCCCCACCATTTTTTGCCACAGCCCACTTAGCATGGTCTTTAGTTGTTTTGAAAGCAATGTCTTTATCTGGGAATATCATTGTTTCTATATTGTATACCTGAAATTCACAAATAATATATCATTTTCTTACAATTTCAGACTGCTAAATCTTGTTCCATCCAATAATCTTTTAATAATGAAGTAGAGCCAGCAACCCCAATAAACGGGCCTGCAAACTGTAATTATTTTAGTGTAAAGGTGTTTTTTTTACTTCAATTATCAAAGTAAATTTAATGGGTATCCTTGCATGTATGATATTTAAAAGTATAAAATGAAAATTGTAAATCTGCTTCATATTCAAAAACATATTAGCCTGAAATAGGAATAGGTGTAAGTTTTGTTTGTCAATTTTTCCACCTCTTTTCATGATTTTGTATGTAATACAACCCCTCACCCATTGAATTTTTTGTTGAATAGTTAGAATATGGTTCACAAAGAATATTTCAGCAACAATATTTGTGGGTGAAGGATGTCAATTTTTCAGAAAACCGTCATAAATTTGCAGAAATCGGCTAATAATCAAGTTCTTACAAAACCCCTTTCATTACGTCAGAACAAGTAACACTGATGAAACCCCCGCCTAAATATTTCAGTTAACAGGAAGTTGTTGAATGGTGAATCTGATTACCCATCATACAGTATAGCCGACTTTTATAAACCCTGAAACCAAATTTCAGAAATCCTTGTCAAGAAGTTCCTGAGAAAAATGCGATGAAAATATTCATAGGAAAGACAGACGGACTGACTGACGGATGGATGGATGGATGGATGGATGGACAGACAGACAAACAGACAGAGTTAAAATAGTATGCCCCCACTTTTTTTTAAAGCAGGGGTATAATAACATCAGTTATGACACAATTGGTAAAAATATGTTTTTAACTGAAACAATTGGACATTTTAGCATATGTTTATATCAAGTTTACACTACATTATTTATAATAGTGAAAAAAAAATAACTGTTTAAGTCCAAAATTATGAGTGAATAGAACAACTTCTTTGTGCAAGATGACAATTTTGAAGAAGTCTTAATTGCAGGAAAACAAGTCAGATTTTGCTATGAACGTGTCTTTGCCCCTTTTCAGTTATAATCATATAACCAAAGCAATATTTGAATCTGGAATAAAGTACTACTGACCTTGTATTGTATAGAACAGTTAGATGGTAGGTCATTGTGTGGAGAGTTACTGACCTTGTATTGTATAGAACAGTTAGATGGTAGGTCATTGCCTGAAGCACCATGTTCTCTCCATGTCTCTACCAACAAATCTTCATGTAAAGCAGTGGACAGTAGACCATCATATAAATCTGTAATATAATGCCATTTCAAGATATACGAAAAGCAATTGTTTTTAAATGTAGAGTTATATTTTTTTTTTTGCAATTCAAACATTGCATATTTAGTTATCTCATGTTATGCCTATATACTAATTACATTGTAAAACAAGCCTTCGTATTGAAATTTTACATGAATTTATGGCCTTTACATGAAAACCATATACCAACAAAACTCATCAATAATAACACTGTTTATGTCATTTATTATAATAAAAAGGTTTTAATATTCTGAAAAAAAATTGAGAATGGAAATGGGGAATGTGCCAAAGAGACAACAACCCGACCATAGAGCAGATCAGAGCAGACAACAGCAGAAGGTCACCAACAGGTCTTCAATGCAACGAGAAATTCTCGCACCCGGAGGCGTCCTTCAGCTGGCCCCTAAACAAATATATACTGGTTCAGTGATAATGAACACCATACTAAACTCCAAAATGTACACAAGAAACTAAAAGTTAAAATGATACAAGACTAACAAAGGCCAGAGGCTCCTGACTTGGGACAGGCGCAAAAATGCGACGGGGTTAAACATGTTTGTGAGATCTCAACCCTCCCCTATACCTCTAGCTAATGCAAAAAAGTAAACGCACAACAATACGCACATTAAAATTCAGTTCAAACAATCAATAAATGAAATATCTGAATTATTATAAATTCTGAGAGGTCAAATAAGAGCTTTTATTGTACAGTGACATATCATTTTTCTTTGAATTAATGAAAAAGTGAGTGTGCAACATTCTGTGATACTGCACTAGTGTTTGAGTGACATAAATATGCTTCATTTGGTCTATGGTGTCAATCATACCACATCTTCATAGTTTTATATTCATTAGGTTTTCAAGTTTTGCTATACAACCAAAAGGATATTGAATGATTTTCTGTCAAAATTACCCCTGAGCTCTTATAATATATAGTGCACTCACAAACAAAAAATCTGCTTGTAACAAAATTAATGCAATAACCTGATATTATCATTTCTACAATCTTTGTTACTCTATTTTATAATTTAAAGGATTATTACTTCATTGGTATATTATCTGTTGTCTAGAACATAGTCAACAATCACTTTTAAGTACTTTCTGTCAAAAATATTTATCATTATTACCCAGAATGCATTAGATTCTGAACCCGTTAAATTGAGTACTGAAATAAAATATGCTTAACAAACCTCTATGGAAATCTGTAAACTTTTCATAACTCATGAACTTGTTATGTCCCTTAGATACAATCTGTGTAACGTTGTACCATGGTGGATCCATCACATGATGTTGTTTAGGACCAAGGATCATGTTAGATAACACTGGATTGTCGGCACTAAACACGCTTGGTAAAGACGTGTCATATATCTTAGGATAGGTGTACATGAACACAGAACCTTCAAACATACAATAGAACATATTCTGATTATTAAATCTTCTCATAAGAAAAAAATAAATGCTTATGCTGAGGATAAATTATGCAGGAGTTATCACCCCTTTGTTACTTATTTTTTGTTTAAATACTGTTAACACAATTGGATATGTCACTCATGTGTGTAATTTTACTAGTATGATGCAAATTGTGAAATCAAAATGGCAAAACATTAAAATGAATTTTTGGTTACTTAAACTGACCTATTCAAAAACTCATTCATTGTTGACTATGTGATTGCCAAAGAACAGCGCACCTTCAAGTCTTGCCTCCACTACTTTGTAGAGTCGAGACATAAAATTATGCTCTCTTTCTTTCCATAAATGGATTGCTGTATTCATTCTCTTATATATAAACATAGTAATTTTATATCTTAATTTTATTTTTTTTATAATTTGTAAAAGTTTTCAAAGCTGACTATATAGTATGGGTTTTGCTCATTGTTGAAAGTCCTAAGCTGACCAATAGTTGTTTGAATCCACATTAATTAAACTCTCTGGATAGTGTTATCCTCATAGGTATTATTATCTCTTAATGTCATATTTGATGTTACATATCTGTTTTTCATCTTTATTTGGTACAAAAACTAGGCTGTTAGTTTTCTTGTTTGAATTGTTTTACATTTGTTATTGGCTTTTCTCATTGCTGAAGGTCGTACAGTGACCGATAGTTGATACTTTCTGTGTCATTTTGTCTCTTGTGAAGCGTTCTCATTAGCAATTATTATACCATATCTTCTCTTTTATAATGATAGAACTCACTATTTCATGGTTGTAGGAAGCAAATTTAAGTATTAAAATTGAATGTTTTATTTTTTAATTCATCAGGCTTGTAAAAGCGTTGATTGTGTCCACATTTTTAATATGATGGGCTTCCATGCTTCATCTTCTTACCTATATTCATAAAAAATGTGCTTCAGTCAACACTTCTTTACCCAAATAAATGTTAAAATGTAGCATTCAATTTTTAAATATAATTAAAGAAAACTTTAATACCTTACCCATTCTGTCCATCATATCATAGTTCATGGAAATACAGAGAAACGTCTGACCAAATGTACAGGCTGACTTAGGCCAGGAATATCCATCTGACTTAATTGGTGGAAATTCTGGTGTACTGTGTACCAACCAAAAACCAACTGTCTTATCAAATGCTACTGTCCCTGCAGAAAGAATATAAAAGATCATGGCACACAAGAAAACTAAAAGTAATGTTTTCTTGTGTTTTTCTTAAATTTTCTGCAATGACTTAAATTAAAGGGTCTTGTACAATACCTTCACCTTAAACATTATATATATATTCATCTCCATATTGTTAAGAATTTTTTATTACATCTTGGGATATTTGTTCACAATCTTTATGAAATGTATGACAGTTTAGTTTACCTAAAAAGAATTAATTAATCCTTTTTTGTTAATTTTCCTTACCAAAGCAGTAAGCAAGAGATCTTAATATAAAACCTGCAGTTGGCCTGCATTCAAAACTCCCCTATCAAGCAAAGCAAAGATGTTTCAATTTCACCTAACAGTCACGTTTAATGGTCTGGGAAGTGGTCTCATGAGGAATTTGTGAAAAAAGAAGACTGTAAGAAATTACACTAAAACAGAGACATAATAAATGAATAGAATTTAATGTGACTACCATCTTTCAATGTTTTATTCAATAAGCACAATTCTTACCTTTAGAATGTCCATGGTTTAGACTAGGGCTCTTCTTTGGTGGCTGATCGTTGTACATTATGTAGGCCATGGTGGTCTGAAATTAAAAAATAGTAAAAATCTGATATTGACTTTTTACAATGATTTATAACCTAGGCCCAAACTTTTAGTATACAAACTATCCTCTAATACCAGCTTTATACTTGAATTTTAACCTACTTAGCAATCAAGGGTAATTATATAATGAAGGCTTTCTTTATTTCTTTCTTATCAACCAATAGTATCAGCTTCATAAAAATCTGAAAAGGCATGACAGATCACACAGAAACAAAGCATAAAATCATATTAACTTAACATTATCAATGATTCATGAAAATGAACTCATGGTCAGTTGAATCATGCAACTCAGACATGTACACTTTACAGTCATGACATACACCAAATAAAGTGGTCCTGTGACTTATAGTACCTCAGAAACAGATCAAACCAAAGAACCATGAAAATGAGGTCAAGGTTATATGAACACTGCCAGAGAGACATGAACACATTACAATCCTTCCATACACCAAATAAAGTTGACCTATTGTTTAAATCTACTCATAAACTGACATCACTGTTAACATAAAAAAAATATCAATGACCAATGAACCATGAAATTGAGGTCAAAGTCATATGATACTTGCCAGACAGACATGTACACCTTACAATAATCTAATATACCAAATAAAGTTGATTTACTGCTTACAGTATCCCAGAAAAGAACCTAACCATGTTCCAATAAGGAACTACATAACATAGCAAATATCATCATGGTCATACAACAGTATGTCCAAATTCTGTTTTTGGTATCCATCTATTATATCTGTTTTTCATTTATTGCTGTCAAAAATCAGGCTGTTGATTTTTTCATCTGAATCATTTGACATTTTGTTATGTTGTTACAGTTGACAATGTGGTCTTCAGAAGATAATACTAGTATAGATGTTGGGCCTTTTACAGAGCTCTGACAATGTGATCTTTAGAAGATAATAATATAGATAACTATACCTTGTTGTCATAAATTTGTTGAAGGGTGTTGTATACTGCATGACCGGTTTCATCCATGCCTTTATCAGATAAAACCAGTGATGGATTATTTTGGTCCATATAATAAAATCCTCTGCCTTCATGGAGGACTGGAGTTTTACCATGTCTCAATTCTGGTAACTTGTAAATAGCAAACCTTAAATAGAATTTGTACACGGAACATAGTAATCATTAAATCTGTCAACGGATAATTGTGGGTATAATAAGGGATCTTTGTAGAACACAAGAATTTGATTTTTTTTATATCTAATCCTGATGCATCTATAGATATATATTAAATCAGAATATAACATAGCAAAAAAAAACACCTTTATCATCCTCATGATCAGGGTAATGTTGTCAAAAGTGTGAAATCATTTTCTGTAAAAAAATTAATAAAAAAGGCACACCTTTGCTTCAGATGAAAATTGGCCAGGATGTCAATGAGGACTTTTAGATACTCATACTTTTGGACTGCATGTGTTGCTGATCATTTTTGCAACTTACATAATCAACTTTTTCTGGATAACAACCAAAATTACTAAAAACAATAAAAAGCAACATTTTAGGGGCAATAACTCTAAAATGTTTGTCAAATTTTAATGCTAGATTGATTTTGTCATGCTGATCATTTTAGCAGTTTACACTTTTAACCTAGCTCCTATAATTTTAATATATCAGCAAAAAATTAGAATACTGTATAATCATTGATAATCCAGGGGCAATTAAAACATTAATAGTCCTGGTATATAGTTTGAAAACCTTTCAGGGTGAATAAATCTTGTGTACCATTTTTGCACTTTAAACTTTTAACCCAGCTTTTACACTAAAAAAATACCTACATGACCTATAGCTCCTATAGTTTTTATTATAATATCCTACAACTGCTAAACATTTGAAAATTTTTATATTGATGTGCAATAACTCCAAAATATTTTTCTCTAATTTCTATAGTTGATACATCTTGTATTGTAGATCAATTTTTCTATGATTACTTTTAACCTAGCTGTTTAAATCACTGTGAAGGAGGGTGATGGTTGGGGATTAGGGAGGGACAACTCTGTTAATCACTGTGAAGGAGGGTGATGGAAGGGGATTAGGCAGGGACAACTCTGTTAATCACTGTGAAGGAGGGTGATGGTTGGGGATTAGGGAGGGACAACTCTGTTAATCACTGTGAAGGAGGGTGATTGTTGGGGATTAGGGAGGGACAACTCTGTTAATCACTGTGAAGGAGGGTGATGGTTGGGGATTAGGGAGGGACAACTCTGTAAATCACTGTGAAGGAGGGTGATGGTTGGGGATTAGGGAGGGACAACTCTGTTAATCACTGTGAAGGAGGGTGATGGTTGGTGATTAGGGAGGGACAACTCTGTTAATCACTGTGAAGGAGGGTGATGGTTGGTGATTAGGGAGGGACAACTCTGTTAATCACTGTGAAGGAGGGTGATGGTTGGTGATTAGGGAGGGACAACTCTGTTAATCACTGTGAAGGAGGGTGATGGTTGGTGATTAGGGAGGGACAACTCTGTTAATCACTGTGAAGGAGGGTGATGGTTGGTGATTAGGGAGGGACAACTCTGTTAATCACTGTGAAGGAGGGTGATGGTTGGTGATAAGGGAGGGACAACTCTGTTAATCACTGTGAAGGAGGGTGATGTTGGGGATTAGGGAGGGGCAACTCTGTAAATCACTGTGAAGGAGGGTGATGGTTGGTGATTAGGGAGGGACAACTCTGTAAATCACTGTGAAGCAGGGTGATGGTTGGTGAGTAGGGAGGGACAACTCTGTAAATCAATGTGAAGGAGGGTGATGGTTGGGGATTAGGGAGGGACAACTCTGTAAATCACTGGGAAGGAGGGTGATGGTTGGGGATTAGGGAGGGACAACTCTGTAAATCACTGTGAAGGAGGGTGATGGTTGGTGATTAGGGAGGGACAACTCTGTTATCACTGTGAAGGAGGGTGATGGTTGGTGATTAGGGAGGGACAACTCTGTTAATCACTGTGAAGGAGGGTGATGGTTGGGGATTAGGGAGGGACAACTCTGTTAATCACTGTGAAGGAGGGTGATGGTTGGGGATTAGGGAGGGACAACTCTGTTAATCACTGTGAAGGAGGGTGATGGTTGGGGATTAGGGAGGGACAACTCTGTTAATCACTGTGAAGGAGGGTGATGGTTGGTGATTAGGGAGGGACAACTCTGTTAATCACTGTGAAGGAGGGTGATGGTTGGTGATTAGGGAGGGACAACTCTGTTAATCACTGTGAATGAGGGTGATGGTTGGTGATTAGGGAGGGACAACTCTGTTAATCACTGTGAAGGAGGGTGATGGTTGGTGATTAGGGAGGGACAACTCTGTTAATCACTGTGAAGGAGGGTGATGGTTGGTGATTAGGGAGGGACAACTCTGTTAATCACTGTGAAGGAGGGTGATGGTTGGTGATAAGGGAGGGACAACTCTGTTAATCACTGTGAAGGAGGGTGATGTTGGGGATTAGGGAGGGGCAACTCTGTAAATCACTGTGAAGGAGGGTGATGGTTGGTGATTAGGGAGGGACAACTCTGTAAATCACTGTGAAGGAGGGTGATGGTTGGTGATTAGGGAGGGACAACTCTGTAAATCACTGTGAAGGAGGGTGATGGTTGGGGATTAGGGAGGGACAACTCTGTAAATCACTGTGTAGGAGGGTGATGGTTGGTGATTAGGGAGGGACAACTCTATTATCACTGTGAAGGAGGGTGATGGTTGGTGATTAGGGAGGGACAACTCTGTTAATCACTGTGAAGGAGGGTGATGGTTGGTGATTAGGGAGGGACAACTCTGTTAATCACTGTGAAGGAGGGTGATGGTTGGGGATTAGGGAGGGACAACTCTGGTAATCACTGTGAAGGAGGGTGATGGTTGGGGATTAGGGAGGGACAACTCTGTTAATCACTGTGAAGGAGGGTGATGGTTGGGGATTAGGGAGGGACAACTCTGTTAATCACTGTGAAGGAGGGTGATGGTTGGTGATTAGGGAGGGACAACTCTGTTAATCACTGTGAAGGAGGGTGATGGTTGGTGATTAGGGAGGGACAACTCTGTTAATCACTGTGAAGGAGGGTGATGGTTGGGGATTAGGCAGGGACAACTCTGTTAATCACTGTGAAGGAGGGTGATGGTTGGGGATTAGGGAGGGACAACTCTGTTAATCACGGTGAAGGAGGGTGATGGTTGGGGATTAGGGAGGGACAACTCTGTTAATCACTGTGAAGGAGGGTGATGGTTGGGGATTAGGGAGGGACAACTCTGTTAATCACTGTGAAGGAGGGTGGTGGTTGGGGATTAGGGAGGGACAACTCTGTTAATCACTGTGAAGGAGGGTGATGGTTGGTGATTAGGGAGGGACAACTCTGTTAATCACTGTGAAGGAGGGTGATGGTTGGGGATTAGGGAGGGACAACTCTGGTAATCACTGTGAAGGAGGGTGATGGTTGGGGATTAGGGAGGGACAACTCTGGTAATCACTGTGAAGGAGGGTGATGGTTGGGGATTAGGGAGGGACAACTCTGTTAATCACTGTGAAGGAGGGTGATGGTTGGGGATTAGGGAGGGACAACTCTGTTAATCACTGTGAAGGAGGGTGATTGTTGGGGATAAGGGAGGGACAACTCTGTTAATCACTGTCAAGGAGGGTGATGGTTGGTGATTAGGGAGGGACAACTCTGTTAATCACTGTGAAGGAGGGTGATGGTTGGGGATTAGGGAGGGACAACTATGTTAATCACTGTGAAGGAGGGTGATGGTTGGGGATTAGGGAGGGACAACTCTGTAAATCACTGTGAAGGAGGGTGATGGTTGGGGATTAGGGAGGGACAACTCTGTTAATCACTGTGAAGGAGGGTGATGGTTGGTGATTAGGGAGGGACAACTCTGTTAATCACTGTCAAGGAGGGTGATGGTTGGTGATTAGGGAGGGACAACTCTGTTAATCACTGTGAAGGAGGGTGATGGTTGGTGATTAGGGAGGGACACCTCTGTAAATCACTGTAAAGGAGGGTGATGGTTGGGAATTAGGGAGGGACAACTCTGTTAATCACTGTGAAGGAGGGTGATGGTTGGTGATTAGGGAGGGACAACTCTGTTAATCACTGTGAAGGAGGGTGATGGTTGGTGATTAGGGAGGGACAACTCTGTAAATCACTGTGAAGGAGGATGATGGTTGGGGATTAGGGAGAGACAACTCTGTTAATCACTGTGAAGGAGGTTGATGGTTGGTGATTAGGGAGGGACAACTCTGTTAATCACTGTGAAGGAGGGTGATGGTTGGTGATTAGGAAGGGGTAACTCTGTTTAAATCACTGTGAAGGAGGGTGATGGTTGGTGATTTAGGGAGGGACAACTCTGTAAATCACTGTGAAGGAGGGTGATGGTTGGGGATTAGGGAGGGGCAACTCTGTTAATCACTGTGAAGGAGGGTGATGGTTGGTGATTTGGGAGTAATTATTGGTGATTTGTGAAGAACAACTGTCTCTACTGGTTAATGTCTGTGTCATTTTGGTCTTTTGGTGATAGTTGTCTCATTGCCAATCATACCACATCTTATTTTTTATACTAGTTTCCAGAATGTAGTGAAGCCACAAAGTGACTATTATCATATTTGTATTTTTTACTTTTAAATTTATGTTATTACTTCACTTTTATTCTTAATAGATTCACCATATTTTTATTTTTTTCAAATTTTCCATGTGTACGCAACAGTTTTTTTACATTTTTTTTTTAGGTAAGAAGTTTAATTATATGAGCAACTAACAGTAACAAAAGGTTTTGAATAAAAAAAAATGATATTTAATGATATTCTTACATTTTAATGTCAGTGAGATTATTGAGATACAATTTAATCAGTGCCGGCTAAATAGCAAATTTGCTGGTGCCGGTCAAATAGCAATTTTGCTATTTTGCCAGTGGCCGGTCAAATAGCCACTGCCATATATATATCTGTCAAACAGCCTTTAATAACAGGGTGATGATTGGTGATTTGGGAATGACAAGTCTGTTTTAAACTGTGAAGGAGGGTGATGGTTTGTGATTTGGGAGGAAACCTCTCTGTTCAAATTGGTTGATTTTGATTGCCATTCTGTAATAATTTTGTATTAATGGATAACATAATGACATGATGGTCTCCGAGCTCAGTCTATAGTCACTCATTTATGTCAAAATAAGAAGAAATTAAAGCTATTTTTCTAAAAAAAAAAATTGATTTGACACTTTCCTTGATTAATTGGATAAGATCTGGGCCATACTACATAAGCTAATGGCTAATCAAGAAAAGTCTAATGAATAACTACATATATGCATCCGTCACAAGGAGATGTGTCATACTATCTGACTATAGCTCATAGTTCACTTCAGACCAGTTGTTAGAATGGAGGTTTTCAAAGCTAAAATAAAACTAATACTAGATACTTAATTATCAAAATTCACTTACCAATCAACTGGCGATCCATTCTTTGAAAGACATTGCATGCAATAACAAATTTCAATAAGTATGGATAATATTAAACTGTTAAAAATAAGCTTCCTACTTCCCGCCATTGTGAAAGTAAATTCGGAAGTCACGTGTATTTTCTACTTTCACTTTCTATTGGCCTCCTTTAAATGTGGACAGAAGTTAGATTTATCAAATAAAGTTATCCCTCTTTGTACATATTCATTGCGATATATTTTTGAAAAAAGTAAAAATCACTTGTATATAAATAAACTCATCATAGATACCTGGACTAAATTTAGTATATACGCCAGACGCGCATCCCGTCTACAAAAGACTCATCAGTGACGCTCGAATCCAAAAAGTTAAAAAGGCCAAATAAAGTACAAAGTTGAAGAGCATTGAGGACCAAAATTCCTAAAAGTTTTGCCAAATACAGCTAAGGTAATCTCTGCCTGAGGTAGAAAAGCCTTAGTATTTCCAAAATTCAAAAATTTCTAAACAGTAAATTTATAAATATAACCATATCAATGACAATTCATGTCAGCACAAAAAGTGCTGACTACTAGGCTGGTGATACCCTCGGGGAAATAAATCTCCACCAGCAGTGGCATCGACCATGTATTCTTCAGTATTGAAGCCTTGTTGACCTTAAAGAAGAAGAAGAAGAAGAAGAAGAAGAAGAAGAAGAAGAAGAAGAAGAAGAAGAAGAAGAAGAAGAAGAAGAAGAAGAAGAAGAAGAAGAAGAAGAAGAAGAAGAAGAAGAAGAAGAAGAAGAAGAAGAAGAAGAAGAAGAAGAAGAAGAAGAAGAAGAAGAAGAAGAAAGAAGTATATACGCCAGACGCGCGTTTCGTCTACAAAAGACTCATCAGTGACGCTCGAATCTAAAAAAAGTTTTAGAAAAAAAACCAAATAAAGTACGGAGTTGAAGAGCATTCAGGACCAAAATTCCTAAAAATTCCTAAAAGTTTTGCCAAATACAGCTAAGGTATGGCATTCGCATCAAATTCCATTATTATGACAACGATTCGGGAATATTGTAAACAGAGAATTGATCAAAGTTTTGTATAAAATTAACAAAATTGGTGTAGCATTTTAGTGTCTGTGTTTATTGCTAATTTAAGTATTGTAGATTACTTGTTTTAGCAAAGCTCGTGTATGTTTCATGTCTATACTAGATTAACTGATTGTATGTTTAATAAATTATGAGCCGGGTTGGACTGAAATAAAGTATAATTTGTTTTGCCTCCCAATTCAATAAACTTTCTGTGATAATTATTTAGTCAATGAATGTCATTTTTTTTTAAACATTACAACGAGACGCTTGTGGCACCGTTAAAGTCCACAATTCCTCTAAAGTCCACAACACCGCTAAAGTCCACAACAAATTTACGCTAAAGTCCACAACGCCGTTAAAGTCCACAAACTTTCCGCTAAAGTCCACAAAATGACCTCCGCTAAAGTCCACAAGAAAACGCCGTTAAAGTCCACAATAGCAAGTTCCGCTAAAGTCCACAAAAAAGCACCGTCAAAGTCCACACCATTTTTTTTTATTGTTAAAAACATAGTATTCGTTATTTTATCCCGTTAGTACAATACAAAGCATGGGCCTTTCTTCTCGGTCGTATTTTTTTTTATCAGTTTGATACATGAAAGAAGTACAGTATCTGTATATGATTTTGTTCCATTAATTTTGATCTTTGTATTATGATGATGATGGCAAATCAAACTGATATAAAAAAAAAAAGATTGATAGGTTTATGCAGAAGACTTAATTGTTTTATAATGAACCAGAAAGAAATTTTAGCAAAGGTCAAAATCGAGAACGTCAAATTGACCTTTGACCTTGACCTCAATTTTGGTCAATCACTTGTATTGTGGAGAAATACTGATTTAAAATACAAAAGGGGAGAAAACTCCTATAAGGGTTAACCAAAACTCTTCGACTCAAATAGGTTGAAGTTGCTCCTTTTTGTAAACAGTTATTTGGCAAACATATCATATCATTTACTGTCACCAGTGTCTTTGGAATAACGATAACAAGCAAAATTCAAAATTATAACATGACCTTGACCTTTGACCTTGACCTCAATTTCCTTCAAATGGACCAAGGACTTCATATCAAAAGACTGTAGGCCTCTACGACTTATAACGTATGAATTTATCCAACAAATTGCCTATCTTAAATTTTCAAAGGGAAATAACTCATAGGATGTCTTCCGATCACTCAAGTCAAAATTAACCAAATCATTCTTAAGAGTAGACGAACAATTTGGTGAAAACAGTTTGCTAAAATCTTTTACGGTTTTAGAGATATAGCGATAACAAGAAAAAGGGGATGCGGGGATATTACTCCTATAAGAATAAGTGTTCGGTCACACAGGGTGAGTTTTGAAACCCCCATTACTGTACAACATCATTGGCCAAAAATCCATTCGATATGTTGTAAGACAAAAAAGCATCTCAGACGGCAGAAGAAAAAAAAGGTCTTTCCACGGAAAGTGGAAAGACCTAATTAACTCTGAAAGCGACACCGTAAACTTTGATGTGACCTACATTTTATCAATCAATATGACTATAGGATAGTTCAACAATTGGCTCAATGCAAGATGAACGTTCCTATCGCCTTTATTCTATATCCACACCCTGCCTTTATCATATATCCACACCCTGCCTTTATCCTATATCCACACCCTCCAATGCTCATAGACATATAATTTTTTATTAGTTCTGGATTTCTCAACACACAAATACATCGGCAAGTGAATTAAAAAAAATGCATTTGTTGAAAGGCGCAGAATCGTCTGAATATATATTTGTTTATTTGATCATACATTTCTTTAGTTAGTTTTGTTTTTCTCCTGGTGCAAATCAAATTTTTGGACAAAATATAAACTTTGTGTTATATCATCAGAAATTGATAATTAACGCTTCAAAATAGATATATTACTAAATAAACAAATAAACCTATGAGAGTTCTGCTTCTATTGGTACTAATTTTGATTAAAATCTTACATGCCATAGTTCCTAAATATTTGTTATTAAAAACAACGTAGATTTTCATGATATACTAGTATATAATAACAAATTATAGGTGACAAATACTCCTGACCATTATATTTTACTGGCTTGACGGTTTTTGAAGTAACGTTCCTAAATGTTCAAAAAATTTATCATCCAAAATATACATGTATGTACTGACGCAACGTTAGATATTGCTACTACCACGAAAAATAGCGCTAATTAAATATTTATTAAGGGGGAAATTTTCTTAGAAATGCTGAAATAAACATTTCAAATTATTATATATGAAAATAAAGATTGCTTCTTAAATTTTCACATAAAGATAGAGAAAGAATAAAAATATAATATTTATAGGCTTTGGAAGACGAGAATTATCAGAAAAAAACGTTTACTTAGCGTTGTCCCATGTAACAAACTCGAAACATAAAACTCGAAAAATTCACGATTCACGATATGTTCACGCAACTCTTAAAAATTTTGCATGAATGTTCAATGACGTGAAATATTTCAGTATTGGTTTACATTGCTGTCTCCATTTAAAATATTCATAGACAATTTGAAATGAATATGATGTTCGGAAATGTCCCATGGGAAGTTTTGTTTGGAAACTTGAAACATTTCAGTTAAAAAAATAAAATTTTGACAGATAAGTTATTAAATTGTTAGCACGATCGTTTTGTACTCAGTGTAAGCTCCAAAAATCAAATTAACAAATACATTGAGCTACATATTCAATCCAAAACAATAGGTTTGCAATGTCTTGCGGAAATGTCCGAGTTAAACTTTCACACCTTCACAAAACTTTTACGGCCAGGAAACAAGAGATTTGATTTCGTGGAGATTATTTTTTCGGCTTTGATTTCTATACCAATAAAAAGTACTTTAAAAGTTGAAGTTGGTACACAAAATTGTATTAAGATTACGGGGTTGTCTATAAAAGATACGGATTAATGAAAATATCTTGCAAGGTTGTCCGTTAACAGTATTTGACATCGCCGTAATATGTTAGGGACGGCATGAACTGCATTCGGGGTTCCTTCCTCCACTTAATGTAAATGTCCTGCTGTCAAAGAAACGAAATGATGCGTCACTTCCAATAACTTCAATTGCAATTTGAGCATTTGAACTCAATTTCATACGAAAAAATGTATCGTCACTTTCGTATTTGGTTAAAGTTTTTATTTCATTTTCTGACTCTTGATAAATTTGACAAATGCACATGTATGGTCGAGCTCGTACTAAACCCTATATACGAGAATACTCATACGGTACGAGCATACGTTCAGGTATACGCGTACTGTTCAAATACTCATATTGTCTGGCACATATATATACATGTAGCATTGTTGAAATATTTTTTTTTATACTTGTACTCATCATGGATAATACACAATACAGAACCACATCCGCTTGTTGTTGTGGACTTTAACGGTGTTTTCTTGTGGACTTTAGCGGAGGTCATTTTGTGGACTTTAGCGGAAGTTTTGTGGACTTTAACGGCGTTGTGGACTTTAAAATAGCGTAAATTTGTTGTGGACTTTAGCGGTGTTGTGGACTTTAGAGGAATTGTGGACTTTAACGGTGCCACAGACGCTTTTCGAATAATTATCTGGCTTCAATCTACTCAGATTATCATTTCCTGTCAGTTTCCTACTCTCTAAATAGATAAAAGTTCTGCAAAAAAGGTTCTGTAAGATTATAAAAAAAAATTAGTAAAACATTTTAATCAATTCATAAAGAACATCTTTAATGTGACTTAATTTCCTATCTATGACCTTTTTTCCTGTGACTCCTTCCCGTGTCCGTTTATAAGTGACTGTTTTAAAATGACGTATTTACTGATACTAGTCTAAATATGAATTCAACACTCTGTATTTGACACTGATCAGTTTAGGTTAAAGTTTGTTTTTAAATCTGTTCTTGGTAATGAAATCTGTTAAAAAAAAACCACAGAGATAGATGACATGTGCGTCTTTCCTCCACTTATTCCAAGCATTTACATTTCTGCTTATTAATTTTCCAAAAAGTTATATAGGCTATACCAAGAATTTGAGTATCATTGGCTATAACCTTATGAATGTGATTATCAATAAAACTTTTAGATAGTATATACGAAGCTGTTTGCATTTTTATTTTACTAAGTCCAAAGATTGTAGGATATAAACTCTAGGTCCCCTCACGCCTTCAATAATGACAAAAACCCATACCGCATAATAACCTATGTAAATTAAAATTCAAATATAATAATCAACGAATTGATTCATTCTAAACAAAAACAGAAAAAAAGACAGCAATCTACAACAACCACTGAAATACATGCGTCTGACTTGGGACAATCACATAAAGAATGTGACAGTTTATATTTGTACTCTTATATTGGTGCTTCGTGTCTTTTGTTTTATGCAAGATACTTTTACATTGAGCTAATACTTTTTTGATATCCTGCACCACTGACCCTGGTTAGGGGTTGAGGGGGGAATTTTCATGTCCAAAGTAAAGAGCCTTGTAGTTTAGCGGTTGTCTGTCATATTTGATTTTCGTAAGGTGTTGGTTTTTTGTTGGTTTTTTTTAATTCGGGCGGTAATTTTCTCTTTTGAATTATTTCACATTTTTCATTTATAGCAGACTGTACCAGGATTGTTCTCATTATCAAAGGCCATATAATAGCATATACTTCTGCTTATATTCAATCAATTTGAACTCTGATGGCCACGATGTGAGTTTTAGACATTCTACTTTTATAAATACTAGTAAAAAGATAGGGTTACTTCAATCAAACAGCTACCCAGCGACAAAAAAAGCATACAGACAAAAGTATAATTTGTATAACACACACCCGTGCGAATTCATTCACTTCAATAATCAATAAATATATATAACAACAAATGTGTTTGTATGTAAACATAGTTGAACCATTCTACAAGTCAGTATATTTTACTATTGAAAATCATACGCCAGAGACATATGTACATGTGTATGTATGTCTCTGTATACGCTGATTAAAGATTATAGAGAGTACCATTGTACTTGAATGCAACCAACGAAAAGCGAGATTCTTGCGTCCGAAATCGACCTGCATGCAGTTATTGCACATAATCAATTCTCATATTAACAAAGTTAAAACATGGCACTGCCAACTAAATGATGCTCCCCGAACTGCATACTCATTAACAAAATGCATTACCTTGACCTTCAACCCATTAACTATTTACCTTTCCTTATATCTTCCCTCTGTATAGTACATCAAATTGCATTTAAATGAAGCAAGGGAAACTAAAAAAAAAAAAAACACCTATAAACCATATTCATAATATTTTCTTTTTATTTCTAATAACAGTGATCTTAACATTTGACCTATTGACCACAACAATCATTCGCCCTCTTACTTCCCCCCTCCCCCCTATCTGAATAAGTATGAAGTTCATTTTAATTAAACGAGTGAAAATCACGTTATCATCCGTTAAACGTTTTTCCCCCTTTCTTTTTATTTTTTTTTTATTAACAATGACCTTTCCATATATCTTCCATCTGTACATGTTTCTTTCCAAATCAACAAGAGATTCTCAAATTATCATCTATAAACCATTTGTTTCGGATTTCCGGACAGAAGAAAAGACGGAAAATGTTTACTATATGTCCTATATATCCTTCTATAATCTTAGTTTTAAAAGGAGCTGTTGAGTATATGTCAATGAGAGAGAAACAAAACGACACATTGTTTAGGGACCAGCTGAAGAACGCCTCCGGTGCGGGAGTTTCTCGCTGCATTGACGACCCATTGGTGGCCTTTGGCTGTTCCCTGTGGTCGGGTTGTTGTCTCTTTGACACATTCCCCATTTACATTCTCAATTTTACAAATCAACAAAAGTCAACTAGACACATCATAGGCCCAACGATTTGTTCCAGTTTCTATAATAGTAGTTTCGTTTACTTATAAAACCATACATTGACAAAACAAAAGATGCAGAAATAAATCGAACATAATTCGGCAATACATCGATATGGATCAGGTAATACCAAGAGAACAAATAAGACCACTTTGATAGACATTTAATTCCTCCAGTACACGCGTTGTAAGGCTATATAATCAATTAGCTCTTCATCCATTCAAAGGACTACACGTATCATAGTCTGTGACGAGATTGACGAAAGCTGTCCATACATGGCTGTTCTGGAAACAAACCTGACCACCTCCTCGTTTGAACTGGGTATCCTGAAATTTAAAAGACTAACGTAATGCGGTAGTTGGTATCTTCATAAAACCTACATCCTGAAGTCTGGGATAAAACTTTATGCAAAATTGACACTGAAGACTGTATGACCAAAAGCCCATGTGCTTTACATTCCCTTAACATGCAGTCCATTCGCGATTATCCCTGCAATTCAAATCAATTTGTGTACGTGTGTGTGTTGTTACAGCAGGATGCCTAGTGTACTAATATAATATACTTGGAACGCCCTTGTAATACTGCTCGCTGTAACTTAGTTGTCAGTTTATTTTCGATTTATGAGGTTGACTGTCCCTCTGGTATCTTTCGTCCCTCTTTTAAATGAGCCACTGAATTCCAAGTATCTAAACCAGTACTTGTATCCTGAAGTTATTTGCTAATAATACAGCTTTGACAAAGAAACCTTTACTAAATAAAAGTTTGAAATACTCAATTCTATTAAATTAGACAACAAATTTACCAGTTATAGTACAAATGACTTCCTCGTTTTTTGGGGTTTTTTTTTTGTTTTTTTGTTTTTTTTATCTATTTAGACATGTTAAAGGTGTTAAAACATGTAACAAAGTTTCAAGCTCAGCATCGATTTTCAGTGTAAATATTCTTGGAGCCTCCGTGATTGTTTTTCAAGCTTCACCAAGTATATGTTCAGACTTCTATAGGTGGCACGGTAGTATTTCCTTGCCCATGGGGATAATAATAGCCTTTATAGAATTTTCACCACTTTCTAACACTGTTAAAAATTCTACATACACAGTAAACGGAAGTATACATTTATCCTTATATCAAAATATGAATATGAGTATGTATCATGAACGTTTACTTTTTTTGCTTTCTTTAAAATCCTAAGGCTACTTTTGCTATAAATTTAAGCCTTTTATGATGCAGTGAATACAAAATTCAAAAATATCCTCAAACATTCATTTTCACCTGTTTGCAAAATCTTTTCATATTTTTCTACACCCGATTCATCCCTCAGTTTGAGAAAGTATATTCAGTTGATACTGTATCTTTTGTCCAATCACAGTATTCAGATACATTGACTTACGAGCAACCACCTAAATTCCGGAATGCATATACTACCGTGCTACCTTAAGTCTATAACAGCTGTTATTCTTAATGAACATAAGAATACAACCATCCTTATAAAAAAAAAACCTTTTTTTATTACCTGTCTATTGATATCACCTATACAAACCCAGTTACCACCAGGTCGAGATACTGCCCATTTAGAATGATCCTTGTGGGTACTAAATTGTACAGATTCAGTATCCTTGAATGTAATCTCCTGGATATTGAATACCTGAAATCATAGTTATTGCATCATAAAAACATTGTGTCACTACGGACCATTCTTTTAATAAAAATAGTATACTATAATCATAATATTAAAGTACTGTAGTACTGAACATCGGATGACCACAAGTTCTTGTGGATGGTCCGACAAGCACTTCTCACAGAAAAAAATCACATCTCTATACCTGAAAATGGGGTCAGTGTACAGACATGCAGGAATTGCGTGTACACACTCAAAACTTTTTTACGGTTTTCATTAATATTTTCGGGTATTGAATACAACCATAGATATAAATTTAGCTGACACCTTTACATTTTTATCGCGTTTATTCATACGAAAAAATTGTTGCAATTCGTTTTATCTTTAATTTGCTGATGAGGGTAGGACCTGCATCCATATTTTGTTAGATTCTTCAGCGTTATCCTGTTTTGTGTGTACGTTAACTAGTACTAGTAATATGTTTATATTTAATGATATTAGATCATCGCGACCTAAATATAGTTGATGTCAACTATACCTTATAGCCTACTGTACAATTTGATCCGATGTCACCTCTTCCATTTTGCCAAGTTTCCACCAACAGTTCGTATTTTAGTCGAGAGGATAACCATCCATCGTATAAATCTATCAGAATACATATATAGGTTACAACATGTCGTTATGGTTAATTCATTTTTTGTCACTTGTACACTCTGTATTCTTTTTTAAGTCTAAAAGTATTTGATATGAGATATTGTGTAGTATTTTACTTCAAAGTTTCTGCAATATAGTTATATTTTGCTTCTCAGTCTCTTTTTCTGTTCACAAGTGTTGTTTTTATGCGCAACATAGAGATTGTAGTTACACTCGATGACAAGAACTATGTAGAATGAAATACAAAACAGTGTGGCTGTGGCCATTGATTGACACATTAAAATCATTCATTGACTGGGACAATTTACGTGTTTGTCTGTAAAGACCACCGTTCACGACGTACCTACGATAGACAGTTAAACTGTGGGGTCACCAAAGGTTTCTTTACGCCTTTAATTATAAATTAATTCAAAAAAATTAATCAGGAATAACCTTTATGTTTTGATTTATATAATTGATATAAATTAAAACATCATGTTATTTCTGATTAGTTTTTCGAATTACTTTATTAAGGTGTTGAGAACCTTTGGTGACCCCATAGTTTTAGTGTCTTTAAAAAGTACATAGTGAGCAGTGGTCGTTACATACAAACGTTCACCTAAATTGTCCCAGTCAATGGATGAATTTAATGTGTCAATCAATGGCCACAGCCACACTGTTTTGAATTTCATTCTATCTACTTTTTTAAATTGAATGTTATAATATACTCTATTTTGGCAAAGTACAAACATGTGTTTGTATTCTACAATACCCCCATGACTACCTTGACAATAAATTTTATGTGGAATTTGAAGTATATATTATCTACACTATATGATAAAAAGACGCAGTATGATTGACAACGAGCAACTATAGGTCACAGTGAGCCTTCAACAGTGAGCAAATATCCACCCAAATATCAAGTATGCATCTAAAATCATCAATATTAACTCGTTATTTGTATTTATATGGTTATCTTTACTCTCTACTCCTAAGTATTTATATGGTTATCTTTACTCTCTACTCCTAAGTATTTATATGGTTATCTTTACTCTCTACTCCTAAGTATTTATATGGTTATCTTTACTCTCTACTCCTAAGTATTTATATGGTTATCTTTACTCTCTACTCCTAAGTATTTATATGGTTATCTTTTACTCTCTACTCCTAAGTATTTATATGGTTATCTTTACTCTCTACTCCTAAGTATTTATATGGTTATCTTTACTCTCTACTCCTAAGTATTTATATGGTTATCTTTACTCTCTACTCCTAAGTATTTATATGGTTATCTTTACTCTCTACTCCTAAGTATTTATATGGTTATCTTTACTCTCTACTCCTAAGTATTTATATGGTTATCTTTACTCTCTTTTCCTAAATATTTATACTAGACATTTTTTTTCTCTTTTTGTTTACTAGATATTTGACAAATGAACTCGGTGATACCTAGTTTATATCTAAACAATCTCGAGGAATCTTTCAAGGTTCGAACAAAAGAATTGTATCTTGTTATTGGAACTATATTTTAACCTTTGTGAAACTCCGCTGATTTGGCAAAACTTCTGAAATTATGTCTACCCTTGGATAGCAATAAAGTTTCATCAAACCAAGGTTCTTGCTTCACGCGATTTTGACGTCCAGTCAGAATGCTGACCATGTTTGGATTTTCTTGGAAGTAAGAGTTTGGAATCTGATAATCATATACAGTTGGGTATGAATACAAAAACACAGAGCCTACAATAAAAAAAATGTTATTTATATCTATATATGTATACGAACCAGAAAATACTTGGTCGTTTAAAAACGACGATTCGACTCAAACAGAAAAAATGACAAAAGTCTGAAGATTTGTGCAACAATCAGTATCGTTATATAAATCTTTAAAGACGTTTCCATATTAAATTAATATATTTTGAAACCAAAAAATATGCAACTACAATTAAATTTGTGCTCGAACATTAATTCCCTAAATCATAGTTAAACTAGCTAAACTATAAATTTCCGTTTGCTTTTATGAAGTAGAAGGGTTGAGATCTAAATATATTTTTGATTAACCCTGCCAAGTATTTCTTTGTCGGTTCATTTAAGAAATTAATGTTTTATTTAGATAAAGAATTTGGTGTTTAGGTCATGCATATCTTTGAAAGTTTCTGTATGTTTAAATAAAGAAGTTGGTGTTTAGGTCATGCATATCTTTGATAGTTTCTGTATGTTTAAATAAAGAATTTGATGTTTAGGTCATGTATATCTTTGATAGTATCTGTATGTTTAAATGAAGAATTTGGTGTTTTCTATTCTATTTTTAAATAAAGAATTTGTTGTTAAGGTCATGCATATCTTTGATATTTTCTGTATGTTTAAATAAAGAACTTGGTGTTTAGATCATGTATATCTTTGATAGTTTCTGTATGTTTAAATACAGAATTTGTTGTTTAGGTCATGTCTATCTTTGATAGTATCTGTATGTTTACATAAAGAATTTGGTGTTTAGGTCATGCATATCTTTGATAGTATCTGTATGTATAAATAAAGAATTTGGTGTATAGGTCATGTATATCTTTGATAGTATCTGTATGTTTAAATAAAGAATTTGTTGTTTAGGTCATGCATATCTTTGATAGTATCTGTATGTTTAAATAAAGATTTTGGTGTATAGGTGATGTATATCTTTGATAGTTTCTGTATGTTTAAATAAAGAATTTATTGTTTAGGTCATGCATATCGTTGATAGTATCTGTATGTTTAAATAAAGAATTTGGTGTTTACACTGTAAATATACCTGACGACTGACGCGTCCGGACGCGTTCAAAATTTGTACACCGAATGTTCAATATTTTAACGTCATATGTTAATGCTTAGAGACGTGTTCAAAGTTTTAACGTTTGTGTTGAAAATATTAACATGTGTGTTCAGACACAGTGTACACAGGTGTTCAAATTCTGATCTAACAAAGAAGATAGTTGTTTGTCCAATTTTCTATCCTTCTAATTGGCAAATTTACAAAGAAATTCATTAAAGAATATGAATGTTTACGCAGGATGATGATCTTGTGAATTTTTTACTAATAATTTAGTAATTGTGAAATATAAAACTTTCAAGCTGGCATATATGTATAGTTTATGAACTTATTTTATTATTATTACTAGTTTTACTTAAAAGTGACATAATTATGCATATCAATGAGGCCTGTTATGATAATATCGTAATAAAAATATGTCGATGTTTATCTTATTTCATGATCCGTTCAGTTTATTAACATTACATGTTCAATCAGTGTTCAAATCTCTCGAAATTTTGAACACCTCGCGTTAAAAAAAATATACCAGGGTACCAAATACCGGAAACAAATATAGGCGGTTAAACGAAGAATGGATACAAATAAGGAAGAGAACTGGAGAAGGGACTTGCCTGGTTTGCCCACTTTTAATTACATGTATATGTAAACATAGAGGGAATTGTTGTTTTAACAATTATAGTTTATTTCTGAATTATAGTCATATTTTTTACCTTTTATTTTACCTGTAAAATTAAAAAAGAATATTTTATTCTTCTATTAAATCATGGTAAATGTGCAAAAATTTTCTATATTTTATATATATTTGGCAGAATAATGCATTTTATTAAAAAAAAATGTGTATTAAAATGAATAAATATTTCAATTTATCAACAAATATTTTTAATTATTGGTATTCTGAAAAAAAGGTGAAAAGTAAAATAATGAAACTAAAGATTTAATAGAATAAATCTCATTTGAATATCTTTTAATTTATTCAACTTAATTTGTTTATGTTCAATGCAATACGCTGTTTCAAAATTTAGTAAAATATAAAATTATCCAATTAAATTTAACAACTAGAATATAAATGCAACTGTTCAGTAGTCATTGATCAACAACACCAGTTATAACTTCAACCAGAAACACTATCTATTGACTACGAGACAGCCACCAACAACGCAACACAGACAGTATGTCCAGGGGTAACCGCGAAAGGCTGATTCTTCCACTTCACCAAGTGTATATGGCGAAAGGCACAGAAATATGGACTACAGTCCTATTATAAAGAAAATGAAGACATTACTTAACTGATACGACGAGCCGCAGTACTACTGGTACCTCTTCTTCCACCCACCTTGTTGACGATGCTAAACACTTTAGAAGACATTGGAGAAACTGAAACATACCCGCTACAACTTCATTTACAGATTACGTGACAGGGTTTTTGGTTGAAAACTACCGCTTTCTATAGAACCACTATTACACAGAAGGACCCTGCACCATGCACAAATCACCTGGAAGGATGGCACAACAAACATAAGAAGCGACTCAAACACGCTCACCCAAACATCTACGAGATCATTGAGCTACTGAAGAAGACAAAGGCACTATCATAATGCAACATTATCCAGTATGCAGCAGGAGGAACCCGCCCACCTTAAAGACGACCATACAGAGTAATAGACACCAGCCTCATATACAGATACCAACAAAGTCCCATCAACGTGGTAGAATACTCTGACGCAACATCCCATCTTCTCCATTTGAACTAATCAATGAAGTGAATTATTGTTAATTGTGACTTTGTAAATATATCAAATGTTTTGTTACTTTTGATGTATATATAAAAGATTGTATTTCTCATCATTTTACATATAGTGCCCTTATTACTTTTTTGTGCTTAATTGATTTCCTTATGCAATGCATTTATAAAATTAATTAATTTATTAAATAAAGTTTGCAATAAAAGAGAACTCAGTGTATAAATATAATTCTATCTTGAAAATCATTCAGAAACTAATGAACATAAAGACAATTGTATAACTGAATATCATTTTTTAGTTATTTGCTGTATATGTATGTTGAATTAATTGATTGAATTGATATTAAATTTCTGAGAAAAAATATTTGATTTTTTTTATTATTTTTCTATACAAAAAAACAACCTGAATATCTAGAAAAACACTTACAAACTATATACCTAAGTTGGAACAGACTATACAATTGTATGCTCATTAAACCTTTTGTCTTTTTTGTTTTCTTAACTAATAGATAATTGGTAGAATTAAAAGTGGGCAAACCAGGAGTAAACCCCCACATGAACACGAAAGAAGTGAGTAACAAGTTATGATAATCTCTATAGGTAGTTCGATGGCTTCCTTGTTATTTTCTCATGTCAGATATATATTTGTCAAATATTGATAACTGCTATATCCAAATTTTCAATATTCAACATAAAAGACGAATTAAAGAACAGGCTTTAGATTAAACGTAAATAACTGTCAGCTTTGTTCTAATGATTTCCTAAACTGCCGAATAACCAGTCT
Organism: Mytilus edulis; assembly: GCF_963676685.1. Lineage (NCBI taxonomy): Eukaryota > Metazoa > Mollusca > Bivalvia > Mytilida > Mytilidae > Mytilus > Mytilus edulis. The sequence continues at coordinate 7,997,088 of NC_092345.1, forward strand.
GTGATTATCTGTCTGTTTATATACAGAATAAATGATGATTTTTGACATCCACGTATATTAGCTGAACACTTAAGTGTTAAGAACTCTAACATCAAGTGTTCAAAAATGAAACACAAAGGCATTAGAAAATGAACACCACACATGCAATTGATGAACACTAAGTGTTAAGAACTCTAACATCAAGCGTTCAAAAATGAAACACAAAGGCATTAAAAACTGAACACCACATATTCAATTGATGAACACTAAGTGTTAAGAACTCTAACATCAAGTGTTCAAAAGTGAAACACAAAGACATTAAAAACTGAACGCCACACATTCAATTGATGAACACTAGTGTAAACATTTGGAACACCATTTTTGACTTGGAAAATGCATTTTTTTTTATTTGCAGGAATCGTTAGTTTCAAATGTTTGAATTAGAAATCGGTAGCCAATAATCCCACGAAGGTCATTTCTGCATGCTATAAAGTGTTGAAAAAAAGAAAGATGTCAGAAAGGTATGACATTATATGTATATTGATAACTAACATGTATGTAGGTGTATAATTTCTATATCTGTATACCTTAAGTCAAGAAATCGACTTATGTAATTTATAATGTCAAAACTTGCATTTCACTGCCATAGAATATCAATTTGTACTCTAGTATATATCGAAATTAAGGCATAACAACTATTGCATACTTTGATGCTTTATGAAAAACTCTCTTCTATTAATTTTAAATTTTATTTTGCAGGATGTATAGGCTCATAGACATTACTTGTTGTGGAGGATTTTGACATTGGAAGTTGATAACAACACATAAAATGCCACCCAGTTGATAACTTTAAGTGAAGATGCACTGAAAAGTTGAGCATACATTGTGTGTGATCGCACATGAACTGTTGGAATTTGCAAACTTTTAAACTTTCATTGTGACAATTATCTATATCATAAACTATCTACTTATCACATTGACATGCATTTTTGGTTAGGATACATATGATGTAGCAACTATATCTTGTCATGTAGGGGAAAATCATTATTTGTGATATATTTAAGTCGGTTTATAAACATTATGTATGTGATTTCACTGACTGTTATCATAAGGTATTCTTGTGCACTTTTCTTACATATATGCTCATTTGATTATATAAAGAATTACGTTTTAAAATAAGTTTTATTGTTGTATTTTGCCTGATTCCATATTGTTTTTATAACAGTTTAATTAAGTTTAGTACTTATGGAAAATTATGTACGCTTAACAATAGAACATGTTCCACATTTGAACACCATCAATTTGAACACCTATGTCAACTGTTCTAAAGGTTAACGTCTGGTGTTCTGAATCTTAACATTTTGGTTTTTAAACATGTTCTGTGTGTTCAAAAAGTGTTACATGGCTGTTGAACGCGTAGACGTATTAAGATTTTGAACATTCGGACACGTTAAATCGTTGAACACTAATGTTAAGGTCTTTAACATGAAGTGTTCAAAAATGAAATACGAAGGTATTAAAAACTGAACACCACACATTCAATTGATGGACACTAGTGTATACATTTGGAACACCATTACACGTTCAAAAAGTGTTCAAGCAGTGTTCTATTTCTTAACACTTAGATTTACAGTGTAGGTAATGTAATGTCTTTGATAGTTTATGTATGTTTAAATAAAGAACTTGGTGCTTAGGTCATGCATATCTTTGATAGTATCTGTAAGTTTAAATAAAGAATTTGGTGTTTAGGTAATGTTTATCTTTGATAGTTTCTGTATGTTTAAATAAAGAATTTGGTGTTTAGGTAATGTTTATCTTTGATAGTTTCTGTATGTTTAAATAAAGAATTTGGTGTTTAAGTAATGTATATTTTTCATAGTTTTTGTATGTTTAAATAAAGAATTTGGTGTTTAGGTCATACATGTACAATGTATAAAGGAGAGTTTGGATTAACCCGTCGCATTTTTGCACGTCAAACTTCTTCATTTTCTTTTTCTATTCTATTTGGCATATTATATCTTTATATATTGTTTAGAAACTTGACAATGGTTGACTCGAAGGCTGACGCTATCCTCTATATAGTTTCTTGATTTTGGTTTGGTTTGTTTTTTTATACATTAATTCCTAAATAATTGTTCAAGGATGGTCATGACTTCTCTTTATCGAAACATCACTTACTAATAAAATCTAACATATCCAAGTTCATGAATAAACATGCACATGCATGTTTTCTCCATGACACTTACCCAGAATATCTAACATATCATAGTTCATATATAGATACACATGCACATGAACGTTTTCTCCATGACACTTACCCAGAATATCTAACAAATCATAGTTCATGGATACACACAGGAAAGTTTGTCCGTATACATCTCCATTGTGTGGAAATGTGTATCCTTCAGATTTGGGATACGGGAATTTCGGAGTGCTGTGGACTAACCAGAAACCATCTGTTTTGTCAAAGCCAACTGCACCTGTTTAATAATATATTTTTTTTTTAAATGATTTTGTGTCAAAACATTTTTTACTAAATGAGGCTATTAATAAATAGAAGAGTTAGACACATATAATATTTTAGTTATAATGAATTGCTGTAATAATTGTGAAATGAAGAAATAACTTGCAAGTGAATAATTCGACCTCATCAAGTTGCATCCGTTTTCATGTTAACTTCAATTTAACGGATAAGCGTTTACTTGAATCCCATAAAAATCTCGAATGTGAGGTGATCATTATTGTACGTACCTTTTGTGTGTCCATGAGTTAAAGACCCCCGAGTGTGAGGTGGTTATCAATGTACGTACCTTTTGTGTGTCCATGAGTTAAAGACCCCCGAGTGTGAGGTGGTTCATCAATGTACGTACCTTTTGTGTGTCCATGAGTTAAAGACCCCCGAGTGTGGGGTGGTTATCAATGTACGTACCTTTTGTGTGTCCATGAGTTAAAGACCCCCCGAGTGTGAGGTGGTTCATCAATGTACGTACCTTTTGTGTGTCCATGAGTTAAAGACCCCCGAGTGTGAGGTGGTTCATCAATGTACGTACCTTTTGTGTGTCCATGAGTTAAAGACCCCCGAGTGTGGGGTGGTTATCAATGTACGTACCTTTTGTGTGTCCATGAGTTAAAGAACCCCGAGTGTGAGGTGGTTCATCGTTGTACATCATGTAAAAGATAGAATCATTCTAAAAAATAAGACTGTCAGTTAGTTTCTACAGGTGTTTGATTAAAGCTCATTTGGTAATCTGAACGCTCTTTGAATTGAAAGACTAGTATTTAAATATTAATAACGAATATAATACCTTGTCTGTCGTATGAATATCAGTATAACAATATATATATATATATATATATAGATTCTACCACTGCATCGAGTGTGATACCATATTTATCCACTCGAGACAGATAAATTTTAAAACACGAGGCTCTATATATTTAGATTCTACCACTGCATCGAGTGTGATACGATATTTGTCCACTCGAGACAGTAAAATTTAAAAATATAAAGTATATATGGTATGGGGTTTTCTTATTATGTAAGACTATATAACTTTGTTTACGCCCACAGTATTCGAAATTTGGTGGATACTTGTCTCATTGGCAATCATACGGCCACATCTCCTTATTTTCATATGTGTTAAATACATGTACATCGTTTGCTATTATATTATAAAAGAAGTACCGTTAGCAAGTATAATATAATAACTATAATGCACAAAGTACTTCCCTGGATATGATATTTTTTCTGGGTCAAGAATAAATATATAGTGAGACAAACAGCACAAATACGTTTAGTAAGCAATTTACTGTAAAATCGGTACTTACCTTGCTATTGTATATTTGTTGTAGAGTATTATATACTGCATGGTTTGTGTCTGTCATCCCCTTGTCCGATAGTTTCCAATAGGGCGTATTTTCGTCCATGTAATAAAATGCAGTGCCATTGTGAACGACCGGATTCTGGCTATCCGAAATTTTTGGCAATTTATACAATATATACCTATAACGTGAAATGTAATTCTTATACTACATTGTACAATGATTTCATTTGTTAAGAAAAAATGGGCCGGGTTATAATGTGCTTGTGTTTATGCACGTCGTATTCATCGATTTCCATAGCTACTCAGGGAAAGTTTCTCTAGCAATAGATATCAGAATCGTTATTGACTAGAATCCTTTCCCAATCTAATGTGAGCAAGGATCCGCTAACCTGTCTTAGCCGAGATACCTAAATGATAGAAACACAAAAACAATCTATCTCTCTATGTGTTGTGGTCGTTTTTAAGTCATTTGTAGTATATCGACAAGAAAAAAACTGTTAATTATTCCAGAAGACAAACAGGGGAGGATAAGTAAAAGAGTATTAATCTACTAAACATGTTATTATACAAGATGATATAATTTTCCGAAGTCTTCAGGAAAACGGCATCCCTCAAAATAGAATAGTTTCGATTCCACTGTGGTTATTAATGGCCACTCGCGTTTGAAACTCATCTTTCGTCACGTTTATTTTAATTAGCCATTCGTATTTCTAGCTGGCAAAATGAATATATGTCAACCAATAGTTGAAATTTTTCTCCAAAAGAAACAACCTTACTTATTTCACATCCAAAGGCAAGAATTGTTCAAATTTCTTTAAACAAGATAAAGAAAACTTACATTATATAATTCTAACCTACAAAATAAATTAAATTTTATCATTTCCTTTCGTGATTCTAAGCCGACACCCCACTGTATAACCTCTTATGATAAAATAGGGAATAGAAATGGTGAATGTGTCAAAGAGACAACAACCCGACCAGAGAGTAAACAAAACTGAACAAAAGGCCGCCAATGGGTCTTCAATACAGCGAATATTCCCGCACCAGGAGGCTGACTTCAGCTGGCCCCTAAACAAAACCGTGTACTAGTACAATGAAAATTGACGTTAAACTAAACTTCCAAACATATAAAAGAACTAAAATAAATTTAAAAAAAACAAACATACAAGACTAACAGAGGCTCTTGAATTAAGACAGGCGCAAATATGCGGTTGTGTTAAACGATAACACGCTGAGTGAGATCTCAGCCCTCTGCCTCTAGCCATTGCAGATTAAACAAATACCCACATAGTAAAAGTCAGTTCAAAAGAAGTCCAAGTCCGATGTCGGAATAGGTAACAAAAGAAACTAAGCAAAATGACAATGATACATAAATTTACAAAGGATCAGATCTAGTAATTATGGACTTCTGCTGTGATGATTTTGCTCAGATACATTAATGATTTTCTGACATGCATTTATTTATTAATGAACCTACCAATCTACCGGTGATCCGTCTTGGTCTAAACACTGTAGTCCAAAACTAAGGCATATGTTTATACAGAAGACTAATATACCTATCGAAGTAGACATGTTAGTAGTGGAATGTTATCTGATAGGCCACATGGATTTTACAAGAAATCTCACACCAGTATATGCCAGTACCAAAATTTCGGTCACATTTAAATTCTAATCAGGAATATTTCGATAAACATGTAATATATGACAAGATACCCGATTTATACAATTGTCAGGACAAACAAAATATTGGCAAAGACTTATCATTCTAAAGGTATATATACCAATACAAGGAGATATGGGGTACCGTATACACAGGGGTTGATCCATCAATTTTTAAGAGGAGTTAATTCAAACCCAGTATAAAGGGGGTGTTTCCAATCATATCTCCCCATCAGAAGCATTGATCGTCAGAAGGGGGGGGGGGGGTACAGAAACCCCTGTCCCCCGGTTCAACCAATGATACACGTCAGTCAAACAGCAATCCAACACAACCATGGGACATCTATTATGTCAATGTATATGCTTGTTTTACTGGATCAGACTCTCTGACAATCTAAGTGTTTATAACAGTATTTTAAATGTTACAAACCATTTTGCAATACAATTTTTATTAATTCATTCTGGTCCAGTTCATGTTTCACTTACAGGCTTAAGTGATATTCCAAGTTCAACTCTAAATCCAATACAACGTGCTCCATAAATGTTATGATATGCCGATTGCATTAATACTTACAAATGTAATGAATTCACATATTTTCACTAGAAATATGAGAGCATCAAATGACAAATGAAAAACGACCTCTTTGTTTCCTTTTTGTTTTATTTTATGCAATTATTTCTTACCTGTGTTTTTATCTTCTGGACGAATATTTAGGAGAAAGCACAGGAATAAACGGAAAACAATTAAACAGATATTTGACAATTGAGCACAAGAAGCTAAAGAATATTTCAATATTTTTACAGTTCGAGAACAAAATTTTAACTCTTCAAACCATTTGCATCCTGGTATTTATGATGAGTTTATTTCCAAACATTATTCGGAATGTAACAAAACACACTACATTTTTATTTGTGAGAACTAAATTTGACTGCATTTCAGTGGTACTATTTTAAACATCATTGGAATGGAACATAAATAGAAGTAAACGAATCAGTACCCTCTTTAAAAATGAAAAAAATCATCGAGAATCAGAAAACGATAAATTAATGTCCATTTTTCGTATTAGAGGAAAACTTTCTAACAGTATTTACATCTTGAGTAAACACTACACTACAAGGTCGACGGCGAACCTTACAAACATCTTAAAACATTTGACTGTATAATTCTCTGATCTCTATTCAACTGTGGAGTTGCTAAACCAAGGTCACTTTTGTGTGTATAATTGTTAAAGCAGAATTGTTGTGTGTTTCGGTCTGGCGTAAAGTGTAAATACTATCTGGTTGTATGCCAGAATTCCTAATTTGTTTAACTTGGCGACAACTCCTCAAAATGTGTGTAGTATTTTGAGGGCTGAATTATTTCACATTTTGTCATGTCGGGGCATTTAATCGCGGATAGTTATGCTCATCGTTGAAGGCCGATCAGTGACTTTTAGCTGATTTAATCCTCGTCATTTGAACTTTCCCCCATTGATCATCAACCATATCTATTTTATAATATTTGTCTTTTCATTGTACTTAGTTTTTTCCCTTTCATATTATTGGCCTTTTATCTCCGGATCTTTGAATGTAATTTTAGTATGTTTCGTCTTTTTTTAATGTATGAATTTGTTTCTTGATACTGCATCTTGCCCACCTGTTGTTAAACTGCATCTAAAATTTCCATGGGGAAACTTTTCTAACGCTAACATGAATTTCTCAAGAGGTGAAGCGTTTCTTTTTTTAAATCTTTGATGTGGCTTCCATATTTTAAAGGAACTGCAATCAAAATGCTGTTCTTTTGCGATTTCTTTAAGGTGTGTGATATGATCTTGTAAACTATATACTTTTATTAATATAACCCTTTTTGTAGGGACACATTTTATCATATTGTGGCTCCTGTGTCGGCTGTGCTAGTTGTGGATGAAATGTGTAATGGAATGGTTATTTTAGATTTGTAGTGAGTAAACATATCTCCCTATCACAGTGTGTTATGTTACTGTTTATTCACATGTCTCCAGTAACATGTTTTTTTTCTAGATTTATCTTAACCCTATTTTCTAGTGTTTAGTCCAGTTCTTTTGACTATAGGAAAATATGTACTTTCGAATTTGTTTCAGATTTCAGTTAATGTTTTTGATATTTGAAGTGATATAAGTTTTCTCTATTAAGAGGACCGAAAGATTCAAAGGGTCATTCACTCACAATGCGAAAATGAACTGGTAGTGTCATGACCAAAAGACACACCAACAGTGTATAAAACATGACATAACTGGTAGTGTCATGACCAAAAGACACACCAACAGTGTATAAAACATGACATAACTGGTAGTGTCATGACCAAAAGACACACCAACACTTGTATAAAACATGACATAACTGGTAGTGTCATGACCAAAAGACACACCAACAGTGTATAAAACATGACAGACAAATTAAAGACCGAGCAAAACAAAAAACAACCAAAATTCGAGGGTGATCTCAGGTGCTCCAGAACTTGATTCAAATAATTTATTGTGAAGTTTGACCTTTCTGTTAAAAAGAACGGTCGACCAATCTTGTTTGTTTTATTGCTGTGGAATTGTCAACATAATTGTGTTTACACAAATAACATTGATAATTTAAATGTGTTTATTAAACACTCGAAAATTGTCAAATGTTGTTTTGTTGGGTTGCTGTTTCATTGGCATATACCCAAAATCTCATTTCAATCATACCAACTTGTAAACCCATTGAAAAGAAAATCATTGAAAATCTAAATAAATCACAAACTGTCAACACAACGTTACCAAACAAGCAAGACGTAAGGGAGCTACCATTTGATTTTTATGGGGGGGCTAGGATGAAATTTGAAAAAAATAGGCAGGACAGGAGTTTTGAGTAAAAAAAAAAGGCAGGATGAGCAACTTGGTAAAAAAAAAAGGCAGGATGACAATTTGTGTAAAAAAAGTCAGGATAACTAGTAAAAAAAAAGGCAGGACCGAATAGAGTAAAAAATAAAAAGGCAGGACAGAGATTTCAACTAAAAAAAAAAGCAGGACAAAATTTTTCATCCTAGCCCCCCCATAAAAATCAAATGGTAGCTCCCTAACCTTGAAAACTGAGGAAACAAAAAGTATTTCACATTAATCTAAATGAAGTTTATCCCGAAAACCAAACTTAATTTCGGAACAAAAGTATATGTGAATGGTGTCGGTGTAAATTTAACAAATATTCCAGATTGTGGCACACATAAGGCAGACATGTTTATCTCATTCTTCAGTTCTTTTTTGCTCATAGTCAAAGACCATATTATTCCTAAATACTAAGTTTAAAGCAGAGTTATTCATCCAATTCTAATTTTCTACCATTTTTCTCATAGTCGAGGACCACAACCTGTACATGTTTTTCAAATATTTGTTAGGTGTATGACTTCCGTTTTCAATTCAAAATGCAGCAAAATTAAATTTCGAACATACATTTCCAAATTTAATAAAGCTAATTTTGAAATGTAGGTCTACTAAGTTGAAGCTGTATAAATTTCCCCAGAACTCTCGGCTGAATATGAGAATGATATTCTTTTTTTATAAGATTTAATATAATTGGATGTATAAAGGTCATTTTATCACAATAATGCAGATGATTTATTCCACATGTACATCAAATTTTGTAGAAAGTTATCTCCCCTGGAGACCTGAGATATGTTTCCGGATTGTTTAGTATTTTTACAAGTCTTTTTCACATTCAACTCTCCACATTCTTGCATTTGAACCACCAGACTTTTTCACATAAAACAAATAATAATTGACTGTCATATATTTGTACAAGTACCGTTAGCTCAATGCTAATACAGATCTGAAGTTTGAAAGGGTTAAAGACAGTTTGTATAAATTAAAGTCCATGTTACCAAGCACGAAGCTTTTTGTTTTAACGAAATTTGAAAATAAATTAATATAAGTCCTAGAAAACAATTTAGTTTAGAAGCATTTCCTGTGGACAATGGATGGGCCAGATTCGTCATATTCCTGTTTGCTGATCCACATCTGTTGGAAGGTGGACAATGAAGCCAAGATGGAACCACCGATCCAGACGGAGTATTTCCTCTCTGGTGGGGCAATGATTTTGATCTTCATTGTGCTTGGAGCAAGTGCTGTGATTTCCTTCTGCATTCTGTCGGCAATACCTGGGAACATGGTGGTACCACCAGACAAGACGGTGTTGGCGTACAAGTCCTTACGGATATCGACGTCACACTTCATGATACTGTTGTATGTGGTTTCATGGATACCAGCAGATTCCATACCCAAGAAGGATGGTTGGAATAGTGATTCTGGACACCTGAATCTTTCGTTACCAATGGTGATAACCTGTCCATCGGGCAATTCGTAGCTCTTTTCTAGGGAAGATGAGGAAGCGGCGGTTGACATTTCCTGCTCGAAATCAAGAGCAACATAGCACAATTTTTCCTTAATGTCTCTAACGATTTCTCTCTCGGCGGTGGTTGTGAATGAGTAACCTCTCTCAGTGAGGATTTTCATCAAGTAATCAGTAAGATCTCTACCGGCCAAGTCAAGACGGAGGATGGCGTGGGGAAGAGCGTAACCTTCGTAGATTGGTACGGTGTGTGTGACACCATCTCCAGAGTCGAGTACGATACCAGTGGTACGACCGGAAGCATACAGTGAGAGTACGGCCTGGATAGCGACGTACATGGCTGGTGCATTGAAGGTCTCGAACATGATCTGGGTCATCTTTTCCCTGTTGGCTTTGGGATTGAGTGGAGCCTCAGTCAGAAGGACTGGGTGCTCTTCTGGGGCAACACGGAGTTCGTTGTAGAAGGTGTGATGCCAGATTTTTTCCATATCGTCCCAGTTTGTGACGATACCGTGCTCAATTGGGTATTTCAGGGTGAGGATACCTCTCTTGCTCTGGGCTTCATCTCCTACGTAGGAGTCTTTCTGACCCATACCAACCATGACTCCCTGTAAACAGAAAATAGGTGTCAGTTCAACATGACGAAGTTTGCATCAATAATTTTAACAAAAACATTATGTACATCATGTATCTATAATGATCCTAATATTTTGCTTATATTTGTGAATGTCATGGAACTAAAAGCAGACACAAGGAAATGTGATTTGATTGCCAATAAAACAATAACTTTCGACTTAAGGCTGGAGGACGTGGAAGATATTACTTGCATAGTCCGGCCGATTTACAGAAGTTTGAAGCTTTTTTTCTGTCAAAATGTATGTTTAGGCGTAAAACAAGTTGTACGTGTTGTAGTAAGAATATATTCATGTTCGTTTGTAATCTTATTCCTCGCGCCTTATCATTTTTCTTTTTTTTAATTTTTCTTTTTTTTTCAAAATATATATTAAAAAATAGGGCAATCAAATAAGTTAGAGAATCTAATTATATTATACAGCACCGTAATATGATTAAATTGGTCTCCGCAATCAAAGTGTCAAGGACTAAATGATAACACCATAGAAATGTTTTATTGTCAATGAAAGAGGACAGTAGTTAACTTATTTAATGTATTTCCCCAGGCCCCCGAGCAATTAAATATTAACGCAATCCAAAACATGAAAACAAATTAAAGAATTTGTTACAACTTTATACTTTCCAAGCGAGGCAATGGTCTTAATTATCTATCATGTCTTGTTGTGTAGCAAAAAATAATGTCTGCATGTTTGATATAGAAAAGTTATCAGTTGCATAATGATATAATAGTATCAACGAAAATTCATTGATAAGTAAGAAAATGCTGATTGAGCGTAAGTAAATTTTCTCTAGTAGGATAACACGTGCATTCGAAAATTCATCATCTAATCATAGCCGCATGATATCTAAATTATCAATTATCTCATCATAAAACATTAAAATAACAAAAAGAAATTTGGCATGTTAATCATCCAATAATCTGTTCAGTTCAAATGTCAAAACTGCACATTACAAAAATTTGAAATACTTTCATGACCTCATGGTAGGAGCAGATGGGATAGCCATATTTGGTAATGAAGTTTGCGTCGTTTGGAATGTTGCAGTCATCATCGCCTTTGGGTGTGGGCAACACACGTGGTTAGGGTATCAAATTCAAGGCTAATTAGACAAAGCGCCTGATAATTGCCTTTTGCTTTTAAAATGTTTTATATCATTAAAAAATATTTACAGAGAGAAGACTCGATAGATGTATAAATTACTTAATTAACACATCGTTTGATGTGTCATGCATAATTTTTAAACACAAAGAATGTGTAGAATATGGTCCATTTCTCATAAATGACATGAATGAATAATACGAGTTAATTATACATGTAGTTTAAAATCTACAAAACATAATTTACCAAGTTGTCTTTGAATTTTTTATTAAGTTTTTATCATTATGTACACTCTGTCGTGTCAACTTATTCAACATTTACTTGATATTTACTATACTAGTAGTTAGAAACTTTGAAAAGTCAACTTAAACATAATTGCGAAAAACATACAAATGTAAAAAGTAGAAAAAGTCAACTTTGAAATATTGCTGTTCTTTCATATAAATATAAAGTAAAAAGAAAACTGACCTGATGTCTTGGTCTTCCAACGATGGAGGGAAACACGGCTCTTGGAGCATCATCTCCGGCGAAACCAGCTTTGCACATTCCTGATCCATTGTCTACTACCAAAGCGGCTACTTCGTCGTCACACATGATGTCTGTTTTATAAAGTTATACTAAACGCTAAAGAGGAGTATCTCACCCTGACTTCTACAACAAACTGGTGAAGTGTCTTACTCACACGCGCTTTTATGCAACGCGATCAAAGCTTTCCAAGAAACTACTACGATTAATTGACTGCGTTTGCCATATTTGGAAATCCCGTACTGGCAAAGTTTTGCCGAAGTCGCTCGACGATTTCCGTTTTTGATCGGAAGTTCCGAAGATGCATGTGTTAGCCACATATGGCAGGCATCACTTCCGATCATTGGCGTTCGGGTTTCCAGGCAAACAAAGATGGAGTTACTTTTTTCAAAAATGAAAAGACAGAACCCACTTAGTTTTGATATTTTGTGTAGAGAAAAGATATTTTATTACCTCACAAAGTGCGAAGATTGTCAACATATACATTGGAATTAAAATGTGAATACATAAAGGTATTGCAATTGTTTTATTTTATCAGGATGTTGAAATGAAAAGAAATCGTATGCCGCTATGGAGGCTGACATGTTTGTTTACATCCACGGTCGCGAAACACGTGACTTGCTTGTGATCAGTTTCACGGAAAAATGGCGCCTGTCTGAATAAACAAGTTCGCTTGGAGGCAAATTTTGAACGTAAGTATTTACATATCATCGTATTCATACTATAGGACCCCCCTCATCATATGCAGCGTTTTGTTCCGAATATTTTGATGCCCATTAAGTTATATTTCACTGTTGGTTTCATAGAGAACATTCACAGAATATTTCAGATCTGCCGAAGATTGATCAGGATTGTGTACACGATATGTCCGTAAAATCACTATAAATCCATTTATGTATCTTATTTATGCCAATCGTGTACAGAAACTTGCCCATATTTACATATTCATTCATACAAACTAGCGTCAGTGTATATTTTTGACATTTTTGTCAGCTGAACGCAATAATATTTTTTTTTCAAAAAATGATCAGTATCCACGGTATGAACATTATATGATCAGTTCCACGGTATGAATCTGAATCGTTTCCACATGTAACGCAAGATACATTTTGTGCTAAGATTTTCGTCTATGAAAAATATTTTCATCCTCACTGCAATTTCTAATATGCATATGGCCCTACGGCTAACCATGAATCGAATTACGGTCTCCAGGTTTTCCCCAGTGTAGAATAAATTTGTACACTTTGTATTTTCCTTTATTTTCAGAAATCATACATTCGACTCTGCAGGGAGGAAACGGTTGAATGGACGAAAGCGAGAGGCAACAATTTCAACTGACAGAAATGCTCTATGTAAAGGGGAACTTGGAATTCGTTGAGAAAAAGCTAGATGCAACCAGGCCAAACTTCTACCAACTGTTAAAATGGGCATTGAATAAATATTTTTCATAGAAATAAATCTTTATTTGTCAAAACCAGTATGTATCTCATCTTTGAGATCAAAGTACAAAACGTAAAATAAATAATAAAGTCAAGATGAATCCTGATTGTCAATGATTACATTTTCTCTTATGTCTGTAAAGGTTTGTCTGGTGGATGTATGCCTTTCCACATGTGTACCTATGCTGTTTGTCACCCCTGTGACTAGCCTCGTGATCACCACAATCATGTGCTTTCTTAAACTCTAAACCCCATACTGTACATTTAAATTTTACAGGGTGTTCCTCGTGAATCTTGAGGTGACGGGTGAGATCAGCCATAATTGAAAATCTTTTATCACACTGTTCACATGCAAATGTTTTTTCTTCACCATGCACTGCACACCTGAATGTTTAAAGATCAAGAATTAACATATGGTTAATAGTGTCCAGTAAGGTAATTTCCTAGACAAGGCTCGTAGGCAGGCAATGATTACTGGTACCTATTTTGCCCATGTTGTGGTGGGTTCCATCGCGGTTATGTATTTTAAAGTGTTAGTGTTAATTGATTGTACAAATTTGTCTTGGTTTTCGGGTTTTGCAATTCCCTAGATTTTTAAATGCTGATTTTGTTATACATAATGTTCCTTGAATAAAAGTACATATTCACAGAGGACAGAGACATTTTTACAGAAATGATATATTCCTAGTTCGTATTTTCATTTAACTGATTTTGTTTATAGACAACTTCTCTATTTCCGTGGCTTATGTTATTTTCCAAAATTTAGTGACAGTAATATGATAAGAATTCCATGAAATGAAAATTTACCTGTGTCTTTTGATATTGGCTTTACTGAAAAAAACTTTCCTACAACACTTGTATGGCCCCTTCTTGGCATGCCTCCTTTCGTGATCATACACTGCTGAAATACTCCGGAATGACTTTCCACAAATTTTACACAGCTTTTCTGCCTTCTCAGCATTCATTTAAAACCTAAATATAAAGTTATGGGAAATGATCTATAACTTTCAGATTCATACCGTGGAACTGATCATATAATGTTCATACCGTGGATACTGATCATTTTTTGAAAAAAAAATATTATTGCGTTCAGCTGACAAAAATGTCAAAAATATACACTGACGCTAGTTTGTATGAATGAATATGTAAATATGGGCAAGTTTCTGTACACGATTGGCATAAATAAGATACATAAATGGATTTATAGTGATTTTACGGACATATCGTGTACACAATCCTGATCAATCTTCGGCAGATCTGAAATATTCTGTGAATGTTCTCTATGAAACCAACAGTGAAATATAACTTAATGGGCATCAAAATATTCGGAACAAAACGCTGCATATGATGAGGGGGGTCCTATAGTATGAATACGATGATATGTAAATACTTACGTTCAAAATTTGCCTCCAAGCGAACTTGTTTATTCAGACAGGCGCCATTTTTCCGTGAAACTGATCACAAGCAAGTCACGTGTTTCGCGACCGTGACATCGTAAACCCCATTTTTGGACGCGAGTAATAGTGATAGGCGAATGAACAAGTAATACCTTTCAAATTTGTCATGTTTTTAAAAAAGATAAAAGAAAGTTTATTTTTCAAATTTTTAAAATAAAATCTATTCAGATTAACATTAATTATTAAAGCTTTTTAAATCAATACCTGCACGTTAAGAAAACGTACCGCGAGAGGAAAAAGGGGGATGTTTTTGAACATTTCTGAAGTAAGATGGTCTGATTGTTCTAGGGATCAACAAAACTGAAAAATCATATATGTTAGTTGCATGTACGTTAATGAGCAATTGACGACAGGACAA
Organism: Mytilus edulis; assembly: GCF_963676685.1. NCBI lineage: Eukaryota > Metazoa > Mollusca > Bivalvia > Mytilida > Mytilidae > Mytilus > Mytilus edulis. The sequence continues at coordinate 8,012,391 of NC_092345.1, forward strand.
AGGCACTCTGTTCGTAACCGAATGCTGCACGTAATGAAAAGTAAAGGGGGAGGGGGTTGGATTCAGTATATTCTGAGGTTCTAAGTCCACAACTCTTTCACATTAAAATATCTTCACTAAATTTGAGTTTATTTACATGTATTTGTTGTTTTTATTCTGAAAAATACTGACATCTTTTTTGTCTTTAATCACTGATTGGAAACTTTAAAAATATGCATGTTGGATGGAGAGTTGTCTCGTTGGTACTCTTACCGCATCTTCTTATATCTATGTATTCAGTTTGCTGTGAATTTTTTTTTTCAATATCTTTCAGAGTACTGTTAGATCAACTTTTGTATACATAGTCTACATACGAATTTATTTATAGCGTATTTGGTGTTTCGATAGACGTCCATAAATGGTAAAATAAAATAAAATAAAATATATTTCACTAACCGTTTTATTATGTTAAAACTCAATATAACATATATTGGCTCTGTCCCATTATAGTATTTGTTCAATTATCTAAAATATTACATTCACCATATATGGTACTGATTCTACGGTATTTATTCATTTTCGTAGAACTGGTATATAATAGATATTTATAGACGAGTTATTTATATATCAATAGGATATTTTAAATGATTACTCAGATATTATTTTAGGATTGCGCTACATCTGACTGAAATATTTAGGACAACTTATGAATTATGATAATGTATTGATACTAGGTAACTAAACTGTGGATTTGTGATAATTTTATCATGATAAATTATATGATCAGCTTAGCAGTGTTCCTTCAACTTTTACTCAGGCTTTTTATTCTTGATCAGATTGTATGTTTTATTGACCGGGACATTTATTTTTGATCGAACGGTATGTTTTATGAATGAAGGCAGTTATTTTTAATAGAATGGTGTCACCCCAAGAATCTGAGCATAATATAAATGGTTTTACCGATGGGGAAAGTTACTAGTATTCTTGATCGAATGGTATGTTTAACCAGTTATTCTTGATCCATAGGCGGATCCAGGGGGGAGCCTGGGGGCCCGGGCCCCTCCCATTATTGGGAAAAATTTGGTTTATTATATAGGGAATCATTGAAGCCTGACTGGAGTGCCCCCCCCCCTTATGTCAGTCAGCGGGCCCCCCCCCCCCTTAGGAAAAGTTCTGGATCCGCCACTGTGATCCAATGATATGTTTCTGGTTTTGCCGATTGGACAGTTATTTTTGATCGAATGGTGTTTTTCTGATGGGGACAGCATTCTGATTGGCAGATTTGTCAAAATACTATTTATATCTCTTCGTAACAGTTCATGAGGTTTTTTTTGGAAAACTATTGAGGTTATATTGATTGAATGTTGGTTGTTTAACGTCCAACAACAATTGTTTCAAGCATAATAAGGAAACATTAACGATTTTTAAATTATCTCTTATATAATAAAGTAAAACTTCTGCATTAGAAAATTAGTTCAATCTTTAAAAGGGGTTGTACACCACACAAAATTAATGTGTGAAGATGTAAAAGGTTTAATGAAGTTAAATTGTAGCTTAACTTGTCTTAAGGTGGATCAAAGCTAAGACTTGTCTTAAATGTGGATCAAAGCTTATATTTAATTCTTACTTTCATTCTGAGCAGATGTGCATTTGTTTTGGCTCGCGTGCGAAGTGCATGTTCGTCTTTTTTTTAATAAAGATCCAAACCTGGGACTCGTACCTTGAATGTATATCATATAATTCATTGTCTATCTATTTGTTCAATTGCAAAACATTGTATATAGTATATATACTTAACTTGTTTCAAAAATAGTTGTCTTCTTATACCCAAGGAAAAATACTTTGAAATAAGGAGCCCATAAAACATAAGATTAAAGCACAACGAAATTTATTTGTCCGCACATGTGTTCTATTGCCTATTGGCAATCGATTATCTGTTCTGAAGATGAGACTTAATATTACATAAGTGATCTTCTGTCAATCGCATGTTGAGTTAATCTGCTTATCGATCTATCCTAATCAGGAAACAGATTACAACAGATCGTGTAATTAATACTGATACATGACCTCATGTTACCCCTCTCGCACATGTACGGATATACGATACTGGCATGGCTGTGTAGGGAGTGTGATCCGTATATGTATGTCTAAAAAGTATTAAAATTAAATTAACTTAACAAATACTTGCCAAAAAAAAAACTCAAAGTTTTTATATATTTGTAGGTATAGTTATAATACATGTACATCGTCAGAATATACTTAACGGATTTTATTATTCAGTGTTTTCAGATAGCTTCAAAATACGGAAAGATATGGAGTGGAAACATTTTTATGCGTGGCTTATATACTTGATGGCTTGGAACGGGTTTACAGAATAGAGAATAATTGGCCAAATTAATACTGGAGAAAATAATGGGAAAACACTTAAAGAATAGATAATGATGTGATGCTCAAATATAAAGAAAAGAGAATAATGGCTTAACAAAATAAAGATTTGAAGGCCCTCACCCAGACCTTCATGCTTTGTTCAACAATGTTTCAAACGTTAGTCATATTGAAGTTCAAATGAAATTATTTAAAATAGACCGAGCGATAGCGGAAACGTTTACTGCTACACAACTGTGTATAACTGCGTTAACTATTATAAATAAGAATTTCTCTTGTCGAAGTTTTTAGTCATATACTTGCCTTTTACGTATCATATAAGATTTCATTGTATCTTTCTTTACTTGACACAGTTTATTTAAATGTTACCGAATGCGTAAAACTTTTTTGTTTTGGGTTAATGCATATTTTTAGCAGCATGAATGTTGGAACTTGTATTTATACTACTACTATAGACACATAATGCCCTGCTACTACTAATAAATAATAATAATAATAATTTATTTGATTTAAGTGTCACATATTTGTCTACAAAGTTACATACAGATTATATACTGCGATATGATAAGTGAATTTGTTATATACATTTGCCAGATTCCAGCATTGAGATATAGAGACACAATCATAATCTATAATATAAATGTTAACCTTGATTAAGCTAAAATGTTAGATACGCCACTTTTATACATACTAGAACACACCCGTGATATCGCGGTCCGTGAATGATATATAACTATGCGTATGCCTTATTTTAGTATTGGTTACCGTATTGTCATCTGATAAAGTCATGCCGATTATAACATGTATAAGGTGCACAGTTTTCTCTGCTTTCAAAATCTTTCCGTTTGAACCCGTCGACCTGGAACCTATCAATTATTGGTAATAATAATAATTTGGAAAACAAAAGGGCCTGAAATGGAGTATTTTTTACTCAACAGTATACAGCAAAATTCTAAATACACTGTTTGGTGGTGCGCCTGTCAGATGCGGAACGTACAGATAAGGTAATAGGTACATGTAACAGGTGAATATACTATTGGTATCGGTGTCGGACTCGATCCGGAACTTCTTAATTATTGGCAATATTAATTACGTGGAAAACAAATGGGCCTAGAGTGGTGTAATTTTTAATCAACACCATTGTACTATATTAGTTGTATATAAAGTTGAATTCTTTGATTCATCGTTTTTACGTGATGACGGCTGACAAATTGGACCTCGTAATTTTAGTATTATAGATATGGTAAGTATCTACTGGATTATCTTTTGTCCATCTGGTATGATTTACATTAATATAGAAGTGAATGGTGGCATAGGCTTTCTCCTCTTACCACATGTATGTCTGTTATTATAATATGATATCAAACATGGAAAACACCCGGAGTCTCATTAACATATAAAGGGTCACAGGATATATCGATATGGGATGCACACAGACCACTGTCCAATGAACATGAACATCTTATAAATTCTACCATGACCCTTACCAAGGAATTGTATATTTAAATATACAATTCCTTGCTCTTACCGAAGAATAATATTTTTGGCATATACTATATATATAGTCAATTGATAAAGAGCTGAAAATGTATGTTGATACATTTCTAATCGGAGTACATTCAGAGAAAACTGATGAATGGTAGCTTTAGTTTCTTTACATAATAACTACATAAATCGGTTTCTTTAAACCTGCATTTGTAACCAGAATTCTATGTATAAAAATTTTGAACTGGATCATACTAAATTTGTTGCGTTTTGTACATGAAATGGGTAAACTATAAACGAAATCGCAATTTTCTATGAGTGTTAAGTTCTTAACTCATTTTTCATCTTGTTTTGTAAGACCTTGATATTAAAAAAATATATATAAAAGAATAGAAATGAATGTTTATTGTTTTTAATAAAAATTCATGTTATTTTCTTAGAATCAGTGATTAGATCTTGCTAAGACCGCTTTCGGTATCATATAAAGTATCTCCGAATTCTTCGCTCCTAGACGTTGCCATCATATTTTCAATATACATGAATAAGTTTAATTTCCATCGGCCGAATGAAATTGGTAGATGATAGTGTACTACTTTGGAGGAAAATTACATTTGATTGAAAGAAAAAAATCCTGCTCAGATTTAAATATTTGTTTACTAGTAATTAAAAGTTCAGATGTGCCGTTAAAAATACGGTTTTTTTTGGGATGTAATTTCATCTTTTATAGGAATATGAATCCGCAGTGAAAGGCAGCTTTGAATCAGTTTAAAACTGTTTGATATCATGAAAGAATTTCATTCTCTATTATATATATTACTTTTAGGGAACACAAGAAAACGCACGTCAATGCAGTTGCAGGTGTCTTACCATAACTATTCAGTCTAGTTAGTGTACTGATAGATATTTATCGTGTAATCTATGCGAGACATATGCTTACGAGTGTACGATGTATAACATACACATGTGGAATACTGAATAAGAGATCAAGAATGACGTAGTTTTACAGTCAACAGGTGCTCGGTTATACCGTCGTTACCAAAGAGAGATAACTCAAGTTCATCTTAATGTCACGTTTACTTTTTGTTCCTTCTCTTCGTCCCCACACACAGTTTGAAAACTGGCGAAGTTAGAACAATATATAAGATAGCTCTTCTTATGTTAGGTGATAAATTCAATTAAGTAACCAGCAGTGGCGGATCCAGAACTTTTCCTAAGGGGGGGGCCCGCTGACTGACCTAAGAGGGGGCCCGCTCCAGTCATGCTTCAATGATTCCCTATATAATCAACCAAATTTTTCCCACAAAAGAGGGGGGCCGGGCCCCCAGCCCCCCCCCCCCCCCCCCCCCCTGGATCCGCCTATGAACCATACTGCAGTCTGATAAAAAAAATATTTCGAGACCCAATCGATTGGTCCATTTTTTATGGACTATGTTATTCCCTATTCTGTAAATTTCATTCAGACCCTCCGGCATATTCTTTCTTTTTTATCATTTATCGATAAAACTGCTCAACTTGCATTAAAGTTTTTTGTTTTTTTGTTACTGGAAGATTTATAAGAAGTTAATCGTTGTCGCATATATGTTGATAAAAAAAAATCTGAACTTATTAGGGAAGACCAGATCGTATTTTAAACACTTTGCTAGGGAAATAAGAAAAAAGACACCTTTATTCAAAATCTAACCCTCTATCCATAAGCTAAGTTTCCGAGCCTGCCTGTTCATTCATTTCCATACAGTGTAGAACACTTGCATATATAATAAAATATTGTCTGCGTGAATAAAACGATTTTGAAATTATGTCTGTTCAGATTATGTATAAAATATTCACTCTGTGGTTATAGTTTTTGAAATTTTAATAACTGTCTTAAACTATACTGAATTTCTACCAAACTTGGACAGAAGCTTGTTTATGATCATAAGAAAGTATCCAGAAGTAAATTTTGTAAAAATAAAATTCCATTTTTTCCGTATTTTACTTATAAATGGACTTAGTTTTTCTGCGAGGAAACATTACATTCACTCTGTGGTCAAAGTTTTTAAATTTTTAATAACTTTCATAAACTATCCTTGATTTGTACCAAACTTGGACAGAAGCTTGTTTATGATCATAACTAAGATAGTATCAAGAAGAAAATTTTGTAAAAATAAATTTCCCCTTTTCCGTATTTTACTTATAAATGGACTTATTTTTTTTTGCCAGAAACAAAACATTCACTCTGTGGTTTAAGTTTTTTAAATTTTTATAATGTTCTTTATAAACTATCCTGGATTTCTACCAAACTTAAACAAAAGCTTGTTTCTGATCATAAGATATTATTCAGAAGTAAATTTTGTAAAAAAAATCACTTTTTCCGTATTTTACTTATAAATGGACTTAGTTTTTCTTCCAGTTAACATTACATACAGTCTGCAGTTTTAAAAAGTTTATAAAACATTTATTAGATTCATAAACTATCCTGGATTTTTTTTACCAAACTTGGAAGCTTCTTTCAATCAAAAGACAGTATCGAGAGGGAAATTTTTATTGATGTTTTTCCTCATTTTTGTTGAGTCTGCGATTAACAACAAAAGTAGGCGAGACACTGGGTTCCGTGGAACCCTTACGAATTTTTATAAATTTAGGCACAATATATGCTTTGCACATCCACCGTTTATTGGTTATGATTCCTTCAATAATACTGATCAAATCTGGTCTTGTTTCAGTTGACCATAGCGTTAATTCTACAGTTTATGGTTATTATGTCCCATTGGTATCTCCCTCCATCCATTTTTTTTACATTGCACAATTATAAATCTTTACTGGTCAAATCATACTAATTGAAAATCTCTAAGAAGATTACAAATCTTAAACTTTTATTACAAAAACATCGTTCACATGGTAACCTTGCAACGGAAATATCTATGCCATGGAAAAATTCAAAACCTACGAGCAACTTTGAGCATAAAAGGTGCAGGAGTAAACTGCAGTCCGAGAATTCTTTTAATTTTTGGGGGAGGATCCTCTCCACATGCTGGCAAAAATTTAAATCTCTGTACCAATGCTGTTAGATATAGGAATAGTTCCATTCGTGCAAGAGATTCTCCCATACAGGCTCGTCTTCCTGTTGACATATTAAAAGAATATTTAAAAGCTTTGATTTTCTTATCCCTGGAATAGATCATTACCTTAGCCGTATTTGGCACACATTTTTGGAATTTTTGATCCTCAATGCTCTTTCAACTTTGTACTGATTTGGCTTTATAAATATTTTTGATATGAGCGTCACTGGTGAGTCTTATGTAGACGAAACGCGGGTCTGGCGTACTGAATTATAGTCCTGGTACCTTTGATAACTATTTGAAACAATTTGTTTTTGACGCTTTGTTATGATCCTAACAGTGCTTCAGCCTTGTATATATATGATTTACTTTTATACATAAATATGTATCCATGCATGAGGTCATCTTGATTTTGTTTGGTGAGTTTGTTCTATAAAATCCAATGATAGTCCAATTCCTCACCCTTCATCCCGGTTGACCTCATTTGCAAGACCTACTTATTGTATATGTATTGTTATTTATTTTCGACCTGAACATGCGTGAAATATTTGCCACTGTACATTAAGCAATTACCTAACAATCAATCCTTAAATATTTATGTTTAAACGTTTTGTTGCAGAAGTTTTTACAAACACCAACTCCCTTAGGCAGCAACCATTTGATTTTCTGGGGGGGGGGGGGGGGCTATGGTTTTTTTTTCTGGACAATTTTTTTTTTTTTCGCCTGCGGAGAAAAACAATCTTTTTTTTTGGCGACAAGTCAAAAACAATTTTTTTCTTTCAATTTTAGCATTACATATAGTGGCAGCTGAGGGTGAAACAAACAATTTTTTTTTCTCAGAATCAAAAACAAATTATTTTTTTCTCCAAAAAATGGAAACAAACTTTTTTTTCCAAACCCCCCCCCCCCCCCCTAGAAAATCAAATGGTTGCTGCCTTAACTGACAAGAAATAGAAATTGTACTAAAATCTCAATAAGTATAATATTTACTTAAACACGTGCGACATATCGTCTTGGACGCACATACTTACCGACAGAAAAAGCAATATTCTTTTCAGTTCCATGCAGCATTCCATCTTTATCCAAAAATCTTTCAGGGTTAAATTTTTCAGGATATGAAAATACCCGTTCATCCATTAATACAGAATCTATATTTGGAACAATCACTGAACCTTTCGGAATTCTAAAACCTTTGAAAAATATCTCATTGGAAGCACCATGAAGGACTGATAGAGGAGCTGTATTACTGATTCGGAGCGTTTCATCAACAACTGCTTGGCAATATTGTAATTTTGATCTGTCATTTAAAGAGAGAAGTCGATTAGAACTCGTCACACTGTCTATTTCTCTCCACATCTTCTCTTGGATGTCTGGGTAATGTATCATGTACAATATAAACCATTTAATACACGCTGCCGTTGTTTGTGTCCCTGCTATGAATAAATCTCGGATTATCTTTCGTACCTCACTCTCTGAAATATGATAAACCAACTGGCAACTTACGAAAGATGATTTTTGTATAACACAAAGCAAAATAGGGCTGCAAATATTTGGCTTTGACCGTTCTTAATGAAGCTAAATCTAGAAAAGCGCTTCGCACGCATGAAATTTAAAACATGTTCTTCTAAAAAAAAATCAATAATATATATTCATCCGCGAAAATTGAAAAATGAAATGTACAAAATAACAAATATCAACAAAACAAACATAAAACTATCATGCAAATAATACGCGCATGTCTTTCCTTACCAGTTATGCTAGTTTCATTTCTAGTTTCCATTTCTCTGAGACAGGCATCAATAAAGTCTGTTATATTGTTACTATCAAAACAGCTCTTATGTTCGTCAATTCTTGCTTGTATAAACTCCTCTATTTCTTTTTGATTGGACAACACTTTCTTGGCAGAGAAAATATCCCCTGGCAAGTGTCGCAAGTTCGGAATAAAATTTAGTACTGTTGTGAGAGTAGAATTGCTAATGTAATCATCCAGTATTTTCATTAATTTTACAAACTTATGGTCGTCATACTCATATCTTTTTCCAAAGACTATTGAACAGATTATATTAGAAATGCTTACATTCACCTTTTCGTCCAAACTAAAACTGGTTCCGTTCGTTTCGTCAATGAAATCTAGAAAAATGTTAACTTCCTCTTGAATGTTTTCTTCGAGCGACCCTTTTCCAAACCCAAATTCCCGCAATGCTCGAAGGGTAAATCGTTTTAGTTCTTTCAATTTTTCACCATCTGATCCAATTATACCTGAAAAAGCATATGAATGAGGGCGCTAAAATGAATAATGCATTAAACAAATCTTTTCTTTTCATTGATTGATATCAATTTATAAGTGTTTACTACAAATATATTTAGGAAACAGTGGCGTAGACGTTGACATTGAATTGGTTGTGTATGTAAAACACATTTAATGCCCCGCCATAGTTATGATTTATTCCATAATATAAGAACTGTCAACAATATAGTTGTTGATGATATTTGTTTCAAAATTTAAGATTTTTGTTAAAGATTACAAAAATTTACGAAAATTTGGTAAAAAATTACTATAAAGGTCAAGTTACTGCTTAAGGGGTCAATTGACTATTTTGATTATGTTAACTTATTTGTAGACCTTACTTTTTTGAACATTATTGCTATTCATAGTTTATCTTTATCTATAATAATATTCAAGATAATAACTAAAAACTGCAAAAAATCCTTAAAATTACTAATTTAGGGGCAGAAACCCAACAAAGGGTTGTCTGATTCATCTATAAATTTTAGGGCCGATAGATCTCAACCTGATAAATATTTTTTTCCAAATGTCAAGTTTACTCTAAATGCTTTAGTTTCAGAGATATCAGCCAAAACTGAATTTTAACCCTATGTTCTATTTTAAGCCATGGCGGCCATCTTGGTTGGCGTACCGGGTCATCGGACACATTTTTAAAACTATATACCCAAATTGATGATTATTGCCAAGTGTTGTTAAATTTGGACCAGCAGTTTCAGAGGTGAAAATTTTGGTAAACGTTAACAGACGCAAAGTGATGAGAAAAGCTCACTTACGCAAGGTGAGCTAAAACTGTGAAAGTATATATGATACAAAAATGTTTAAATGAAGGACTGGTACACGTGTAATTAACTTTAAAGGAATTATATGAATACATGTCTTTAAATTTCATACCGAAATTAATTCCCTGACGTAAGTGTTTTGACACAGATGATCTATCACTATCTATGGGCATGTATAAGAGCTTTGAAAAATTGTCAACCCTACAAAAATTAAACATGTATTTCATTTCGGAACGCGCCCTCAAAGAAAAAGTATTGTAAACATGTGAAAATTAAGATAACTTTTAATAAATACACTAGAACTGTTAAAATCTAACAGTTCGTGTTATTTTGACTTTTTTATTTTCTGACAACTTTTTGAACCTCGAGTTTTGAACTAATAATCGGAAGTTAAAACCTGTATTTATATAAGCCAACTTAAAACTTTGTTTTATCTTGTTTTCGTATTTGACGTATTGCAAAGTCTTTCTTTAATATAAGGTTTCGCAAATCCTGCGTTAGTACTACATGGAAAACGTCTGATGAACAGAAAATAGTAAATAATTTGTATGATAATGCAAAACATACCTCTTTTTTCGTTTATATATCTATTTACAAACAAATCGGGGCGATCTGAAAAAACATCATCTCTCTCGACAAACGCCTCTTTCAAATTGTCTAGTCCACAAATAACAATTACCCATTTAGATCCGAGCGACACACTGAAAATATCTCCAAATTCTTTCCTCCAATCTCGAAATGCACCCACTAGCGTCTTCTGTCCAACAGTACGCATGTTTCCAATGATAGGATAAAATTTGGGACCAGGAGGAAGATCACTCGGTCTTCTCCAGCAGAGTACAGTGTAACATAAAGATACAATAAGAATCAATATAAACACAGATACGTATGTTGGTTGTATACACTCAAGAAATACGGAAAATACATTCATCCTACTTACACAAAATCAATTAAATAAATATGATTCGAAATATATACTAGTAGTTGAAAAATCGTGTTTGGCTGTGTTTACGGAATGTGCAGTGAACACGTGTGTATATCAATGACTTATCTTTCCTTCTTCCTTGTGTCCTTGATATCACATTCATTTGAATATGCGCATTTTAAATGTACTTCAAATTTATTTATAAACATCTTATTTGTTCATACAAAATATTTTGTTTGGTTGGCTTTTATTTCGCTCTTCATGGTAATTCGCTCATGTGGATTAAATGTGCACGTGTTATGCATTTAAAAATCATCGGTGCATCATTTGATTTCAGTATACATACAAGTCTATTTTTAAATCTAGTATGTTTTAACATCCTGTTTGTAAAAACATAACAAATGTTGACGTCGGACATGTGCTTTCTGATGAGCGAATTCCTATAATGACTTGTGCAGGGTTTGATAATGTAGAGTGCCTGCAGGCGCAAACTCCAGTAAAAAAAAATAAAATTGTGTTGCGTTGTTTCGTTGGCGAATATAGAAAATAGAGTTGAAATAAAGACAAGATTTGATCGAATCTTTAAAATTTGAATTTAATTCAAGAAAAAATATTAATACGTCAGAATATAAGCGATTTTTTTAATGATACTGAAAAGGCATGACTAAATTTATCATCTTTTTTTGTTGTGAGTTGCATTCAACATGTTCAATGTACACTGTTTAAAATGAGATCATTTGCAATACACCTTATCGCTATTCCCGGCTGACCGCTTGAACTTTTGACGTCAACAACAATCACTTTTCCATTGTGGCATCAGACATTTTGTTTTATGACGTCAAAATTTTACGGGAACCTGTGTGATTTCCAGCAATGGCGGACAAATAGCGATAAGGTGTATATATTTCACAAGTATAAACTTTGCATTTGGTAACCGATTTTATCATGCCTAGACTCTTAACCTCAAACTAAAATTCAAAGGATTTAAGTTAATATAAAAGCTGATCAAATCCCTAGTCCAGCCCTGGCCTCAGTGACTCATTTTTTTTTTTTTGTTGTCACTGAGTCCAGCTCGCCCTCCATTACCTTCAGTGACAACAACAAAAAAAAAATAAAAAAAATGAGTCACTGAGGCCAGGGCTGGACTAATCAAATCCCATATTTATTCCGTGGTTAATTGTTCATACATGCTCAAAAACAAATGTACATTACAAACAAAAGGTAGATTGTACGATAAAGGCCGACCAGAATCAAAGAGGAAATGTTGGACGGCAACTAGAAATTGTTGAAATATTGGATATAGGGACAGCCATAAAGTCTGGTAACTAGCAACCTTCAGAAAAACAATGAGTTGTTGTGCAAGGGTTCTTCTCCAAACAGAGAGTGTTACAGTTTTAATTTGCAATAAACATCATATTCCCCGTTTTGATCGCACTATGTTGTGTCATGTGTACTATTGTTTGTCTGTTTGTCTTTTTTATTTTTAGCCATGGAGTTGTCAGTTTATTTTCGATTTATGAATTTGACTGTCCCTCTGGTATCTTTCGTCCCTCTTCGAGATAACTGAATTGAAAAATCCATTTACCTACCATATGCTGTTACTAATAAATATATTGTTTTAAAAAGAGGGTAAAAGAAACATGGTTAGAGAGAGCGAATGAACATAGGACGAACAGATTTAAAATAATTGTCATTGAATTATATTCGAGAGAGCATGTAGCGGGTTTTTTTTTTGCATTTACCAACAAAACAATCAATGAGTCATTTGTCTTGATAAAATATAACGTCTTTGATACTAAAGCATAATTTAGCAAGACATGCAGTATTAAATATGATTGGAAGAGTTAAAAAGCTAAGAAGTAACAGATGATTAATTGATTGAAATGTTGTTTGAAAAATTTGCAACGTAAATTATTTCATTCATATACAACACGTAATCAAGCTAATTATCTTAATCAAAGGAGGGGAAGAGCAAACTATTTAGTCAACGTATTAATTCTGCGATAATCCAAGCAGAGAAAAATTTCATGACAAAAGTTTGATCAGACACGAAAGGTCAATAAAAACACCGACTTTTGTTTGATGCACACACTAATGTATAATTTTTCGCCAGTGGTGCTCGAAACCGCCAAATATGAAAAATCCAAAAGTATAGAACAAAAACAAAAATCAAAAGAATGACAACGAAAATGACACAAAGGTTACTAAAGATATTTTTCACCGTGACATTGAAATGGTTATATAAAGACCTACTCAAGTATTTGCTTTTTTTGTATATTTTAATGTATATTTCTCAATTTTAAGTATCAAATTGATATATATACCGGATATAAATTTGTTATGCGACAAACTCTGCAATTTGCATGTGACACAAAACTTGTCACATACAGTTATATGTGAAAAAAAGTCTTCCGTCTTTACCGAACTAAACAAAGAATTAACACGACGGATGCCGTATACGGTACAGGAAATGCGTACCCTTCCGGAACACCTGTTTTCAGTAACTCCCAGTGTTTAGTGGTAGATCGTGTTGTTTCTTATTTATTATTTGTAACTATTGATGTAAATGTCTGTTGGTTTTATGAGTCTTTGTTTACTTGGTTTTTATTGTTATTGTCTGTTAGTTTATCGTAATGTTCTATTGTGTTGTTTATTTGTGCGTGTCTCGAGCCTGTATGTTCTTCTATTTATTTGTATGGAGTCCTGTCATTTAATGTTGTCATTTTAATATTATATTTGACATTGCCATAAAGGCGGGAGGTTTGGCTAGCCACAAAACCATGTTCAATCCACCATTTTTTTCATAAAATGTCCCTTACAAAGTCAGGAAAATGGCCATTTTTATATTATAGTTCGTTTCTTTGTGTGTTGTATTTTAGTGTTTCTGTTGTGTCGTTCTACTCCTCTAATATTTTATGTGTTTCCCCAAGTTTTAGTTTGTAACTCGGATTTGTTTTCTCTCAATCGATTTATGAATTTCGAACACCGGTAAACTACTGTTGCCTTTATTTTTGTCTTTTTAAAGCTTTTAAAAACCGATTTGATATCAATTTTTAAAACAATAGATTCAATGTTTAAACAAAAACGCCAAAACCAGAAACACAAATTGTATGCATCGAGAAGTTAACCTTTGAGTTATGAGCCAACATTCATGTGCATTAGTTTGAAGATCAAAAACAAAACTTCATTTGGGATATACAAACAAATATGATTAAACAAAACCTGGTACAGTTAGAATTAGAGTGATACCGTTTGCGTTTACATGTTAAACGTCTTTTGATAAATCGAGATCTTTTTAAAATTAAAATAAAACAGAATATATATGATGGGAGATTAAGTAGAATCACTGAAAATTTAATAACAACGATACCCTTATTAATAAGAGTATCGAAGCTTCTAGAAAACTTGTACGCTTAAATGTACCTTCAAGTTCAGGACAATAATTGTATTCTCTCTTCAAAATGGTTTCATCTGATACAGTTTTGAATTGAGCAATTCTATTTGGTCCCATATGCAACATTTTGATATAGATGTTGATGAAGAACTGTTGTAGTTACAAATTCCACATGATAGGTACCCTCTTAAAAATTAAATGACACAACTGACTAAGTTAAACATAAGACATTTAAGTAACATTATTATCCAATTCTCTCTACAATATATAGGTGTTGCATATCTTCAATAAGTGTGGAATCCTTGTGCATAGTTTAAAGACCGTTGAGGAAAACAGTGATAGTAACATTGATCAAAACTAGATACCCTTTATATATTGACTTTCAATGACAAAAAAATCTTAGCTCTACACTATCGTAAGGAAGGTTTCCTATCTGCTCAATAACACTTACGATACCAATTTTACTATACCAAATGCGCATTTCAGATATTAAGTGTCTACATTTATATCCTTGTAGTTGTTATACAATACATTACTTAACATCTGTCCATTACAAACTTAATCCGATTTATAATTTGAAAAAAATGAAATTTAACTGTTAATTCGTGTAACACTAAGTTCGTAATTTTTGTATGCTGTTTTGTGTACTGTCGTTAATTAATTTTAGGTGTTCTTTGTCATTCTTTGGTTAACGTGCCGAAATGTACTACTTTAAGTGTTATATTATGTATTTATGTCTTTCTCTTTCCTGAGTGTTCCTGCATTTATTTGTACTGTGTTCCTGTCGTGTAATGTCATTTGGCAGTATTTTTTACAATGCCGTTAAGCGCGAGGTTTGGCTAGCCATAAATGATTATAAAATCCGGTGATGTGCGATGACAAATCATTGAAAAAGTCTTAAATTGAGGTCTAGTATTTACAAACGTTTACGAGCATATAAAACTAAAATAGAAGGTGCACGGCGTCCAAAATTCTACGAAAGAGTTTTTAATGAAGTTGAATTATACACATACACGGTGCCCTCTGTACCATTCAATGATGATACTGACTAACTAGCTCAACAAATGGGAAATTACGGCAACAGTAGTGTACCGCTGTTCAAAAGTCATAAATCGATTGAGAAAAAACAAATCCGGGTTACAAACTAAAACTGAGGGGGAAAAGAAGAGAAAAACAACGAAACAACAGGAACACTAAAGTGCAAACAAAAACAAACTACAATGCAAATTTCACAGAAATGAACTATAGGATAACAATTGCCATTTTCCTGATTTGGTACAGGACATTTTAAGAAAAAAAAGATGGGTTGAACCTGGTTTTGTGGCTAGCCAAACCTCCCGCTTTTATGGCAAAATTAAATGTAACACTAAAATGACATTTCATGACAGAACTACAATATAAACAAATGGAAGAACATGCAGGACAGAGAAATACACAAATAAACAATACAATAAAACATTACGACATGATAATAGTTATTAAATGAACCAGGTTTATAAGTATATACGCCAGACGCGTGTTTCATCTGCATTAGACTCATCAGTGACGCTCAGGTCAAAATAGTAAAGAAAGCCAAACAAAGATGAAGAGCATTGATGACCAAAAATTCCAAAATATTGTGCCAAGTACGGCTTAGGTTGGCTTAGGTTATCTGCCTGTGATAATAAAATCCTTAGTCTTTAGAATAATTCATAATTTATAAAAATGACCACATACTTGATATACATGTCAACACCGAAGTAGTGACTTACTAAAGAATATAAATGAACGCGTCAAACAACCTAGGTCACGGCCGACACTCGGCTAACCGAGAGATTGGTCGGTTAATCTATATTGAGTATGCGGCTATATCGGCGGTTGGTCTTAATCGGGTTGGCTGAAGTCTGTCAATCAGGTGTTATCGAGAAAATCATTGAAAGTTCAGCATGTTTCATTGTATAACTTTTTAAATATATTTTCATCATAAAAAGTATTCATGTCTAACAAAACAATTCAATGTACTGAATTCAGTAGTGAAATTATTATTTTTCTAGCTTCGATGTACGATCTATAAAATGAAAAGGCGGGTTACTCATCAATAAATTTATACACATTTTACACACATAAAATGTACACAAAATGACACATTGGTTAAATTAACTTGCATTCAATATTTTGAACATCGAAAAAAGAAAGGCATTATGTTTGTTAACCATATTGATATCATTGTGTGAAAAATCTACACGAAAATCTGTATTTTGGTGACATAAATCAATCTTTATTTAAAACCTGGTGTGTTAATGGGTCGGATGTATAAAACCCGGTCTGTTAATTGGTCTGTTAAGAGTTATGAATGGCAATACAAGTATAATTTTATTGCTGTATGGGGTGTTATCGGATCAAATGAGTAGGCTTAAGACGAGCGGCTTAAATATACGAAAACAACACATGAGCAATGAAACATAACATATACGGAAACAACACATGACATTGAAAATTGATAAAAATTGTTTCAAAAAGTGTAATATTAAAGTAATATTAATTTCATCCAAGAATGATCGCATATATCATGTTGATTCTGTTAAATTGTCATGAATGACACAAATTTGTCATCTACATTGGTAACACGAACCAGTATATAAATCAGAGATAAACGTCGCAATGTAACTAAACATCAGTAAGTAAAATACATTGGGATGACAAAATATGAAAAATAAAGAAAGAATAATGAGTAAGATAAGTAAAATGTAGAAAAAAATAACATAACAATTTACAGAATACAGAAATAAACAATACCTACAATTTGGACCCTCATGGTATACACGAGAATCTGGATGGAAAAGCAGAATATAGAATAATATATAAGGACAGTAGAGAGTGATACATTGCTAAAAACGAGAGAAAAAAATACTTGTTTAAGAATACACACATGAAACACCGGTGGCTGTTGAAACAGTAACGGATTGCGATGTACTTATATTGGTGACAAATTCTAGAAGTTTACATGCGGACAACTATGGTGGCAGATTAATGCCATTTTGCGTTTTAAAAATCGCTTTAGCGTTTTCGCCTTACATGTTCTATAGGGCGAAAACGCGAAATTGCGAAGTCGAAAACGCGAAACCGATTTCTCGTTTTCGACTTCGCGTTTTCGCGTTTTTGACTTCGCGATTTCGCCTTTTCGCGATTTCGCGTTTTCGCCCTATAGAATATGAAAGGCGAAATCGCGAAAACGCGAAATGGACTTCACCGGCCACCATAGACAACTGTAGTTCTGCTCTGCATGTATATAGAAAGGAACTAAACGGAATAAAATGAATTGAAACTTAAAATAACCAAATATAGCTGCATTCGCTCCTTTCCGTTTACTTCTTTAGAGTTATTTGTAAACAACATATGATTAAGTAATAGATGAAAAGAACTAATTGGATGATGCTGACGAATTAGGGTTTAACGTCCAGTGACAAATATCATGTTCATATGTGAACGAGAACACGTTATATGTACCCTGTGTTGTATTAGAAAGACACTTTCGGAATTGAGAACGTGCTACTTCGAACAGACACAAAAATTAAGGCTGATTGAAAACGTCAATAAAAATTCATGCATATTCCAGAGGCCAATCCATATGACTCTATATTGAAGTGACACATCCTTCAATAAAATGCAAAGAAAGTCAAAATAAAAATGCTCTTTCTAGGATACTGTGGCACCGTATTGTCATTTTTGTTTACTCAGGAACATCTCATTCTTAAATTTTTCAAGGGGAAAGTATAAAAGTAGCAAAATTATTGTCGTGGTTAAATAACTCTTAACTGACACAATTTCAATTGTCCAACCCATTAACAGACTTTATTCCCATAATTTTCACTAAAACGTGGTATTATTCACATTATTTTACAATTATGAAATATTTACTAATGTCAATTTATTTTTTAGAACCACAGTACTATTTTTTGTCCTTTAAATGATATCTAAATTTGTTTGTTTCGCCTTTTATTAAAAAAAATTGCTATGCGTATAATCATAAATACTACATACCTGCGTGACGCCTTTTAGTTTTACTGAAAACTGCGCAGACTAAGAAATGTTTTTACAAGTGCAAAATGTTCTATGATAGATATCATTTTGTCAGACACCTTTCTTTTTTTGATTTGGCTCTTATAACATGCTAAAAATCTGTATATTTAATAGAGTTTAACATTAAATTAAGCGTTTTACTCTTAACAGACGTATAACCAACCCGATTAACAGACCGATCGCCCATATATATATATGGCACGCCTGAACCACTTTTATTAAATAATCTTAGATTATCTCAGATAAACTAGGTTTATCTGAGATAATCCTAGTTTATCTCAGATAAACTAAGATTATCTCAGCTTAATTCAAATTTGAAAAAATCCTAGTTTATCTCAGAAAATACATAAAATTCATTATCTGGAGAAAATCCCGGTTTATTTTAAAATATTAAGAAAATCTAGGTTTATCTGAACGATTTTCAGATAATCCTACTTTAGGCGTGCCATACATATAGCCGCATACTCAATATAGATTAACCGACCAATCTCTCGGTTAGCCGAGTGTCGGCCGTGTAGGTCAGCAAATAAAAACTGCACAGCCGAACCACGCATTGTATATCACCCGATTAGAGAGACTTCACAGGTAAATTTCTACAAAAATTTGAAGTCTGATAAAATCCCATAAATCTCTCATAATTGGAGATGTCATCTTATATCGAAGAAGAGGATGGTAGTGGGTCGTTACCATTCTATATACACGAGTCTATCATATAATTAAACAGGAGTCTTTATTATAATAACTCTTTCTCTCTTTATGGCAGTACCACATTAAAATTGAACGGAAATCTTCCCATTTACTCAAATGCCATTTCTTTAATAGTCTGGTTGTGATATCTGCTGACCCTGTTGTGTTTACAATATTTTTTCAGTAATAAAACGGACTGAAGACATAAGATGGACATTAATATATGTTGACATACAGATGAAGAAAACTTTATAATTGCTAATCATTTCAATTTTGTTTTCTTATTTATATTTTCAAAATGTTTGCATAATGTGCTTATTGACACTGATGTCTCCATTTTCACTGCAGTAATATCATTACACAAACTCATTTTAAAACGATGGTGCATATACATATATAGAAATCTATAAAAAGGACCAGCCAGCAAATTTACTATGTACCGGCTTGTCTAAAATAGACGATACTCTGCAGATAAGGAAAAAATTATATCAGTCTAAAAATTTGCAATTCAATTCAATTCCATATTTTAGTCTCATGTCTCAATAATATATAATACAACATTACATTAAATGTAAAAATATATAAATATAAAAAGAGAGCTATTCTGTACAGAATTACAAGAGAATATAACTCATGTCTCAATAATATATAATACAACATTACATTAAATGTAAAAATATATAAATATAAAAAGAGAGCCATTCTGTACAGAATTACAAGAGACTATAACATTAAAAATTATATAAAGAATTCATCTATTACAAAACATATTGACAATAACATTATTTACAGTATAAAACATTTCTACGTCTATTTAAAATAAGATTACAGGCTTTGGCACAGCTACGAATCATATTATTTTCTGTAAATAAAAACACTCATTTCTGTTTATCATCAAAAGACATAAAATCACTATTAAAATGTGTTGCTTCATCAAATATTGTTTTTCTAAAATCGTCATATAAAGGACACGCTAAAATAACATGAGCTTCATCTTCTAAAATATTCATACAATTATCACAGACTCGATCAATGTAACCTGCAAAAGTATGAATGTTATTAACATACTAGAATGTTCGGTTTGTGGCCTCCAATATGTTGGTGAGTCAAAGCAGCCCTTCCACAAACGCCTCAATGGCCATAGGAGTGATATCTCTAAGATGCCACTTCTCCCAGTTTCTCAGACAGTCGGGTCACAAACTTAATGACTTTATCCGCATGAAAATTATAGTTTGTGAACAGAATATTCATTGGAGTGATGCCGAGCGACAGGTTCGGGAAAGCCTTTGGATAATAGAACTAAATGTACATCCTCCAAACGGCATCAATAAGAAATACTAACAGTTTAGTTTTTCACTCACTTTTTAATGTTAATATAACTTTGTACTTTATTTGGTTTTTTTAAACTTTTTTGGATTCGAGCGTCACTGATGAGTCTTCTGTAGACGAAACGTGCGTCTGGCGTATATATAAAATTTAGTCCTGGTATCTATGATGAGTTTATATACACAGTCACGTATATTGAAGTATATTGTTTTGTTTATATTATGAGATTCAAGATTTTGGATTAAAATCAATAGACCAAAACTTACCTGTATTACTGATCTATTTTACACCTAATATCAGTATTGTTCAAACCTTTGACACTGAAGAAGGCTATTTGTTAAGCCAAAATATTTGTCAACAAGATTTAAAAACATTTTTGTATAATAACCTCTTACATCAGTACCGTTGGGCATATATATATATATATATATTTCTCTAATTCTATGGAAATTTATCCCTTTCTGAACCAATTGTATAAAAAAAATTTAATCAACGTGTGGTTGCCGATGACCGCAAAAGATCATTGGACAATTTTAAGGGTCATAACCTTACTGGATGAATCAAAACATGCTAACAGGTGCTAATGAAATTGACAACTTCGTGGAATGTGAAAGGCACTCGAAGGGGCTTTTCGTTTAACAAAAAAAGAAAATTATTTTTATAATCATTAGAGAAACAGATTCTTACATAGTTACTTGTGGATTATCGGACTTTAAAATTGATAATCTAAATATCTTGATTGGATTAATCCGATAATCCACTGGTATCAATGTAAGAATTTATATATATATTTATATCAATAATTCATTAAAAATTTTCTCAAAATCGTGAAAAAGATCAAACATGCAGATTCTTGTGATCATATGGTTTACAACAAGGTCAGTTTAAAATTTCTGTATTGATGTACGCATTTATTTATCTGTTCCTAAATAAAATATTGTTTACACTAATATTTCTGTCAACAAGTAAAAAACACAAACATTGTTGTGCGTGAGGTTTTCAAAACTTTAGAGTCATAAAGTGTGTCTTTCATTGCCATATTCTTCCTTTTGGTCCATATCTTACTTGACATCGTTCTCGTTCTTGACCTTGGTGCACATACTTTATTTATGTTACTTTAGATATACGCAAACAAAAAGTACTAAACATTTTGTAAACATCCTTATTGTAAAACACATTGTTTTGATTTCCCTTCAATTAAAGGTGATTCGAGTGTGCATGTATTGTGCATAAAAAGTTAAAGTATACAAAAATACTACAACTTTTAAATATTACGAAAAAGGACTCCATAGAACTGAAAAAATTAAAACATGATGAACTAACGGAACGAATGAAAAATAATAAATAACACTCATATTCCTGACTTAGTTCTTAGAAGAAAATAGTGTGTCTAAACTCTATTTTAATAGAAAGCTAACTCCATTGTATGTCAGTTGTTTATGATTGGGATCACGGAGACAAAACTGCGTAGACATATATCATTTGTATATCACACATAAACAACACAAATGACCAATAAATACAAACAAACATACAAATAAATGTAACAAAGAGGCCACAGAAAAGGCTGTTGTAGTTCATAGTGAATTTGACTAAGACACTCACAGAACAGATATTGTTGTTGATAGCAATTGAAAAAGACCATAAAAAAAATTATTCCAGTTGATAGTACATACCGTTTATACACTTTATTGATGAAGTACATATATTAAGTTAAGTATGAAAATATAGATACTGTAGTAAACAAACTGAAAACAACGCTGTTAATTAAGGAGTATCAATCAAAAATGATAGACTATGTTCATACTTTGCCAAATCGTAGTATATATTGAGATATGTTCAAAAATATAACAAAAATCAGAGATCATCGAGCATTTTCTCAAGCTACAGGTTGTGATAAAATGACATATTTGTATGGATTATGCAAGTAAAAACCATCATTATGTGATTAAAAGCTAAACCAAGTGATAGAACTGTAAAATAAATTAAGAGAAGAGAGCTGTTAGAATATGCTTTGAGAATATTAAAAGAAAATATAGGGTCGCGTACGGTTTTTTTTTTTCGTCTAAAATACAAAATAGGAAATTTTCATGTAGATTCCTTTAGAAAATGCACTGTTTTAGAGTTACCTCACTTTAAAATGTCAATTTAAAAATAATGAAAATCAAGCAAAAAGAAATCTAAGCTTGAAAAAGTATTAATATTTTGAATATAAATATGTTCCTTTAAATTAAAATTCACATTAGTTATCTGCATTCCTCGTCAAATTTTGCCAATTTGATTAAAATCTGGACCTTAGGTGATCTGTTATTTACAATTCATGATGGCGGAAATACCCAAACTACATTAAACTGTTAAGATTGCTGCATGTGGGCCTAAGAAAAAAGAGGAATTGAGACAAATCGTGATTTAAAATCTTCGTTTAATATTTTTTTGAAAGTGCAAGCAGTGGTCGTTTTACTGAAATGATTCTAAGTACTTTGGTTCTTGTCAAAACAATCCTGAAATATTACATCTTTGATAATATTGCATAATATAGCAATACCTTTAAATTAATTTAAAAAATGAGAATCCATGTACAAAGCTAATTAGATTTACTTTGAAAAAAGTGTAATTGGCAACAAAAAGTCGATGAAACTATCCCAGTTTTTTTTATTAAGCAATATTATATTGTATTTCGTATACCAAATGGAAAGTTTTGTTAAAAATATGATTGAAAGATATTGTATAAGTTTATCTTTTTAAATCTTTTTAAAATTTTTAGAATTTGAATTTTTGAACATTTAGACTACAATGACTTGTTTAATGAAACCTTTTAACTTTTTGATTTTAGAAATGTTTGTACATAAGTGTCTCGTAAGTCTACATAAGGCTGGATATTTGATCTTTTTATTTTGTGTTGTTTATGAAATTGTGTATATATATATGTCTGATCAAATATGTGACACTATAATAAAATAAATCATTATTATTATTATTATTATTATTATTATTATTATTATTATTATTATTATTATTATTATTATTATTATTATTATTATTATTATTATTATTATTATTATTATTATTATTATTATTATTATTATTATTATTGTAGTTACAAATACTATAATGAGAGGCGAAAGATACCAAAAGGATATTCACACTCATAAGATGAAAACAAACTGACAATTCCATTGCAAATACACAAAAAACAGAACATAGAAAACTGAAGACTTGAGTAGCCCGAACCCTACCAAAACCAGGAGTGATCTCAGGTGCTTCGAACGTATAAGCAGTCACAATGGAGGAAAAGGGAACAGGATTTTGGTCACAAGAAGTGGAACATTTCCGTCGTCATCTGCGATACGAATAATCCACAATGAGCAAACTAACTCATGATGGCGTCCGTAAATTTTTTAGAAGAGTCTATTTAAAGTTCACCGATTTGGAACTCTTGGTTTGATAGCTTCTTTAATTGTATCAAATCATGGTAGGAATTGCAAGCTCTTGTATATTGTGTCAGCTTAAAGATGTATACTCCATTTACAGTTGCTACTTGAATTTTGCTACATCGACGTTGAAAATTCACAATTGGAAATCTGAAATTATATTTTTTGGTCGTTAAGTTTATCCTCATTTCAAATGTCTGGATGATAGTCAGAATGTGAGTCAAATAAAACTGTATATGGTGTGTCCTTTATTTTAAGTTCGATGGGATAAATGCGTTCGACATAGTCAAGTTCGATGGGATAGATGAGTTCAACATTTCGACGTTCAATATAGTCACCACACTTCAAATTATTTAGCTATATAGTGGAACGTGAAGTTAAAGGATAATTCTATTTTCTAATAAAGTTATTCTCGTGTAAATATAGGAACATGTCGGTAAGAAGATTAGCACAGTTGGTTTCCATGGGTTTCCGCATTGTTTGTTAAAAAAAAACACGTCCTCCAAACGTTACAAAAATTTTGTCAATCAAGAATCTTATTAATACCAGTTTCAGAGTACTTTTTTCTTGGAATCAGATTGATCTTTTACAAAGTATGATTTATCCCTCCCAAAGACAAGATTCTTGTTTCTACGTTGGTCATTTGTATGAAGCAACACACGACCAATCTTTCAATTTGTTTTATTGTTTAGAAAGGGGAATACTTGTGTAAAGTATAGAATAATCAAATGTTTTTATTTCATTGCAAGAGGAAAGAGATTTACATTAGGAGTACTCTTTTGCCATTTCGGGACCTTCTATAGCTGACTATGTGGTATAATTTTTGCTAATTGTTGAAGGCCGTATGGTAGCTTATAGTTAATAACGTATAGGCCATTGTGGTTTCTGGTGGAGAGTTGTCGCATTGGAAATTGTACCACTGACATCTTGTTATTTTTATATCTAACAGATCTTTCGAATTTTAAAGTATTCACACCTGATTCACGTCAACCCAAGAGTAGTTAGTTTCACAATTATAAGACTGAACAATACATTATATTAAGGCATGTCGCATCTTTCAGCAAATTTTCATACTTATTCTCTCCGGTTAGGTCAGTACAGCTCCGCCTATATTCTTGCAGTCAACTAAAAAGTTTTTTACCTGTACAATATACCGAATGGTGTGAAAATCTACTCTACTCTATTATATTTTAAGCTCCGACGTCATCAATTGGTGATTTGATGGTCGCAAGTTAGGTTTACAGAGCAAGTAAACGGGTATTTGCTACCATGAAATCACCAAGTGATGCCGTCGGAGCTTAAAATACATTATTGTTATCTCCATTCTTATGAAACTGACAGAAAACAACGTCAAATCATACATTTAAAATCTGTCATATGTCGTTTGTGCCTGTGCGTGTGTTTTCATAGCATCAATTACGAATTAATGCCTTGGAATTGGTGACTTTGTCCAATCAAAATGAACGTTACAAACAATGTTCCATTAGAGTTAGGATATCACTGTATTGTATTTTAAGCTCCGACGGCATCAATTGGTAATTTGATGGTCGCAAATTAAGTTTACTGGCCACGCGTTAGCGAAGCAAGTAAACGGGTATTTGCGACCATGAAATCACCAACTGATGCCGTAGGAGTTTAAAATACATTATTGTTGTCTCCATTCTTATGAAACTGACAGAAAACGACGTCAATTCATACATTAAAAATCTGTCATGTGTCGTATGAGCCTGCGCGTACGTTTCATAGCATGAATTTCGAATTGATGCCATGAAAATTGGTGACGTTAACAAATCAAAATCGACGTTTCAAACAATGTTCCATTAGAATACTGAATATACAACAAGAAAAGTTTAGAAATTAAACTCTTGACAAGATTTTACGCCTTTAGTTTCAGAATTTTTCAATGCCGGGTATTTAAATCAAACTGACCGCTTTAGACTCAAATAAATTAACTAGTTAAACCTAATATAAACATTGTATAGCTCATCAAATGTTAAACGAGTATTTTTTATTTGATGCCCATTTTCTTATTTCTATCTTGTTTTTGTGAACTGTTGTTTATTCAACTAATGAGTTCGAATGTCCCTTTGGTGCAAGTCTTTCGTCTCTCTTTTATCGTAAAAAAAAGTTTCAAGCTTAAAGTGTTTTGAAATAGTTATTATAGTCATTGAATGATACAGGGGACATGTTTAGTTTGTGCTATTTGCAACTCGCCAACACTTTTTTAACTACATAAACATTAAGAAGACATCATGATATTATAATAATACCCTGATTGACAATGTCACAATACATAATTGAACGGACATTATAGGTGTATCCTAATTTTTAACATTTTTATCTATCATGTCTGTTTGGTTTGTTCACGTATTGTTGTCAATATCAAGGAATTGTATGCTACTATCATACAAGTGAGAGGTTTAGATAGCTATAAAACCAGCTTTAATCCACTATTTACTACATAAGAAAATGTCTGTACCAAGAATATAGCAGTTGTTATCCATCCGTTTGGTGTGAATTTTGAGCTTTTGATTTTGCTATTTGATGAGGGACTTTGCGTTTTGAACTTTCCTCGCAACTCGGATTATTTTGTTATTTTCCTTTTTGTTTTGTTTACTCAAATGTAATTTCAGTAATAGACTAGTTGTGATATCTGATGTGGTGTTTACAGTATTGTTTCGGCAATAAATCATATACAAGTTATTAATAGGACATATAGCTTAATGAAGTCGCAATATTTGTTGATGATACATCTATTCATTTTAGGAAAAAAATACCAAGGATTTGCATTTCGATGTAAACTACCTGTGCTCCTCTTAACCAAAATTTCGTTTGCTGCAATGAATTCCAGTTCGTTTATTGATAACTTGATGATGGTCTAGAAAACAAAATAGCATACAGATACGTTAAAAATTGAAAACAGTTCACGTTTAACAATTTCATGCGTCCGAATCGCTTTTCTGGATTTACCTTCATCAGGAACGCTCAAAGCCAAACATTTGAAATCTAGAGTCAACAGTTTTTTTTTTATATATTTGGACTATATTTTGTATATATGTTATTGTTTGTTATTACTGTTTATATTCACATACCCCTGATGGGGTCTTTGAGAAATAAAAAAAGTTTCAAGACGAGATGTTCTCTATATTCCCCGATGTCTTTTGGATAATATGAAAGTAATTCATTCTAACTTTTGCCTACTATTGAAAACATTAAATAATCTTGAACCAAATCTTGAACCAAATCTTGATTATTTTGTGGGGCGTTGTTTTTTTTTTATTATAAATTCGTCATCGTAAATATGTTGACATACAAATGATTGATTTATTGTTGGTTGCTTAACATACAAATGAAGTTTCTTTCTATTTTCTAATTTTCTTATCTTTGATGGTATTAGTATGCTTAATCTTATTTAAATTTTCCCATTGTTTTCATATTCATTCATTCATTTTTACTGACGTCTCCGTTTTCACTGATGTAGTATTTGTATCACACAAATTATTTGATAACAATGATTTAGATATCATTAAGAATTTACACAAAATTGCGGAAGTAAAATACCCCCCCCCCCCCCCCCCCCAAAAAAAAGAAGATATTCCACGTGCAGATTCTTATTGTTATAAGATTAATGCGTAAGACAACATGTTATGTTTCGATGACTTTATTTTCTAACTTAATTTACTTCCTTATGAGAATTGTCTCATTGGCAATCATAATGCATTTTTTTTTTGTATAGTGGATTTCTGAATAGTATTTTTAAATTCTTATAGTCATGTTACAGTTAATGGTCTATGTCAAAGAGTTTGGTTAAATTTTGCAGACAGCTTTTGGTCGTTGAACTATAACCTGAATTAAAAACAAAAACGCATTTATCTTATTTTTATTACTTATCGAATTATTTCAAAATAGGTGAACATATATGTATATATAAAGCTCATAAAATAAGCGAAAAACGTTCTGAAATTTGGCTTAAATTAAAATCTTCAAATCTTTAATTTCAAGTCCATAGTTTTTATACGACCGCAAATTTTGAAAAAATTTTCGTCGTATATTGCTATCACGTTGGCGTCGGCGTCGTCGTCGTCGTCGTCGTCGTCGTCGTCCGGCGTCCGAATACTTTTAGTTTTCGCACTCTAACTTTAGTAAAAGTGAATGGAAATCTATGAAATTTAAACACAATGTTAATGACTACAAAAGGAAGGTTGGTATTGATTTTGGGAGTTTAGGTCCCAACAGTTTAGGAATTAGGGGCCAAAAAGGGACCCAAATAAGCATTTTTCTTGGTTTTCGCACCATAACGTTAGTATAAGTAAATAGAAATCTATGAAATTTAAACACAAGGTTTATGACCATAAAAGAAAGGTTGGGTTTGATTTTGGGAGTTTTGGTCCCAACATAATAAGGGGCCCAAAGGGTCCAAAATTAAACTTTTGTTTGATTTCATCAAAATTGAATAATTGGGGTTCTTTGATATGCTGAATCTAACTGTCATGACTGTGTATGTAGATTCTTAACTTTTGGTCCCGTTTTCAAATTGGTCTACATTAAGGTCCAAAGGGTCCAAAATTAAACTTAGTTTGATTTTGACAAAAAATGAATCAGTTAGGTTCTTTGATATGCTGAATCTAAAAATGTACTTAGATTCTTGATTATTGGCCCAGTTTTCAAGTTGGTCCAAATCGGGGTCCAAAATTAAACTTTGTTTGATTTCATCAAAAATTGAATAAATGGGGTTCTTTGATATACCAAATCTAACTGTGTATGTAGATTCTTCATTTTTGGTCCTGTTTTCAAATTGGTCTACACTAAAGTCCAAAGGGTCCAAAATTAAACTTAGTCTGATTTAAAAAAAAATTGAAATCTTGAAGTTTTTTGATATGCTGAATTCAAAAATGTACTTAGATTTTTTATTATGGGCCCAGTTTTCAAGTTGGTCCAAATCAGGATCTAAAATTATTATATTAAGTATTGTGCAATAGCAAGTCTTTTCAATTGCACAGTATTGCGCAATGGCAAGAAATATCTAATTGCACAATATTGTGAAATATCAAAAAAAAAATTAATTAGAGTTATCTTTCTTTGTCCAGAATAGTAAGCAAAAAATATCTAATTGCAAAATATTGTGCAATAGCAAGATTTTTTTTTAATTGGAGTTATCTTTCTTTGTCCAGAATCAACTTAAATCTTTGTTATATACAATATACAATGTATATTCACTTTTTACTACCAACTGATAAATTAAAATAATCTTTACCATTCAGTGATAACAAGCAGTTTTTTTACATCTTAATATTTTATGATGTATTTAAATGAGTAGTTATTGTTGCAAACTCCATTAGAAATTTTAATTGAGATTAGTTTTGGAATAAGGGAAAGGGGGATGTGATTAAAAAAATTGGGTTCAATTTTTCTCATTTGAAATTTCATAAATAAAAAAGAAAATTTCTTCAAACATTTTTTTGAGAGGATTAATATTCAACAGCATAGTGAATTGCTCTAAGAGAAACAAAAATTTTAAGTTCATTAGAACACATTCATTCTGTGTCAGAAACCTATGCTGTGTCAACTATTTAATCACAATCCAAATTTAGAGCTGAATCCAGCTTGAATGTTGTGTCCATACTTGCCCTAACCGTTCAGGGTTCAACCTCTGCGGTCGTATAAAGCTACGCCCTGCGGAGCATCTGGTTTCCTTATGTTGTTGGTATATTATTTTCCGTTTTAATGATGTAAAATGATAATGGGATCAATTACTTCGCCAATTTTTTACAGTATACATTAATAATTCAATTTTGGATGTAACGCTTCTTATGATGGCCGACGTCGTTTTGTTTATCATATTATAGACACAATTTTGTCATGTGACCATGACGTCATCAGCGTTTTTTTCATGAATTACGCCGGTTTAAAATGGAATTTAGAATTAAATTATAAGAAATAACTGTAATATTTTTTCTGTCTATTCGAAATAACATAAGAAAAATGTGGTGCACACTGTTAAATAGTTAAATATAAGTAATTGAAACAGAAAAAAATAATATTCATTGACATTCTTTTCTTTTGACTGTGGTATTCCTTCGTGTCTTCTTAACAAACCAAATTAAATTATTTGTATTAATCTTTATTCATGAAGATATCGGATATTTTATTGACTTTTGTCTCATTAGGCTAATTGTCAAGACATTTACAGAATACCAGTCCCGTACTCTCTCTAGTGATGGCGTGATTTGATTTTTGAAGGAGGCAAATTTAGTGGAAAACACGATTTTCGGTTTATCTAAAATTCGTGAAAGCTAAATGTTAAATAAATAGATATATTATTGTTTAATAAAATTTTCTAGTCGTGATTAGAAATTATCCAGGCGAGATATTTTCAATTAATATTTCCTTAAAAAAAACATGGATCGCATAATTAAAGATAACATTTTTCTGGACTGTTTGCTCATGTAGCTGGAAAGATTTACAAAAATATTGGTTCCAGCAAAAAATCAAGCATAAAATAAGGAGAAAAATAAGATAAAATATTTATTGTGATTGAACTATCTAACAATGTCGGATGTCCGTTATCTCTTTGTTAAACTCTAAATGATTGATGATATAGATATATAAAAAATAAATCATTCATCGGTTGTAACACAAGTATTCCAAGACCCGATAGTAGCATAAGGAATTGTATAATTAGTTACTATTAATTTTCCTTATCAGTACGAAGAGCATTTTAAAATTCATAATCTTTCGATTTACTTTATTTATTACAATTTGAATTATACAAAAGTCGCGGCAATTTTTTAATCTTGTACATATCGATACAAACACCAGTACTATTTTTCCGACCCCAAATGAGCAAGGTGATGAAATATTGAATGACCTTTTTCTTATTTGGAACTTCATAAAGTATACATATTGCTAAAGCAAATGAACGGTATTTTAATAGTAAAACATATGTTAAACGGTCATTCTATTATCCACCTAAGATCAATTATTGATTTTATATTTTCTTTTAATAATACCGCAAATATTCACCTTATATATGACCCCCGCTATGAGAAATATGTTCACTTGTTTCCTTCTGTCAATAATCACAAAACTTTCTCATCAGGTATGAAATTAAACTCGTCTTAAATGTTCTATTATATTTCATAATATGCCAATTTCAGGTGAAATGAACAGTTCGGCGATTTTGTAATTCTTCATATCCTGCGACGAGACGACAATTGCTGGCTTTTCACTTCCATTATAGGCGCTCACGTGAAGAAAATATCCTCTGCAAGCCTGACATTGTCTGTTCGGGGTATCGATCAATTCTCCAAATTTTACGGTAAACTCAATATGGCATCTTTTTATTATATTGATAATTATAGCGCTCTTT
The DNA here is from genome assembly GCF_963676685.1 of Mytilus edulis. Classification (NCBI taxonomy): domain Eukaryota; kingdom Metazoa; phylum Mollusca; class Bivalvia; order Mytilida; family Mytilidae; genus Mytilus; species Mytilus edulis. The sequence continues at coordinate 8,043,535 of NC_092345.1, forward strand.
CCACTGAGGCGTACAATTGTTTTTCAAGATAATCTTTCCTGTCGATCGAGCAGAATGAATAAAAAATGATAAGAGTACTACGTGATACGAAGAAAAAAATTCAATTGTAAGTCAAATTGATACTTAAGAGCTCTAAGTAAAACTCTTTAATCCCAAAATTACTTTTAATTTTTTTAATTATAGACACGCGAAGAAAAAGATGATAGATGAACAGCTCGTCTCCAGTAGAAATCGCTATTGAATAAGTTCATTCTTAAGCACTCTGTTATTATTTCTGTAAAAATTCTTAGAATGATTGTTATAATTATATAATGACTATAGAGTCTTTAAGTATAGATGTTTCTTATTGGAGACGACGGAAGATTCAGTTGGTGCTAAAATGGCGGAAGATATTAAGAAAATAACAAAAGAATTCGTGTTGTAATTTCTTGTAGCCAGCCTTTTAGCATTCAAGTCGAATGAGTTTTTTGAATTCCTGTACAAATATAAAATTTCATGCATTACTCTTCCTATCTGACATTTCCGCCCTATTCAGTTTATGATGAACGAATGTTTAGTGTTCCGATATTGAGGAATTATTTCATTAATATCAATATAAGAGGTCATCTTACGCTTGATATTTGTGTTATAATTTTTCAATACGGCGCGATCGGAATTGTACCATAAACGCTGAAGAATAAAAAGTGTTTTTATATTGAAAATTTATGAATGTTCGTGTTACTTCTTCTTTACAAACAAAGAAGTAAACGCAAACAAAACGGAATATTTTTTCATTCAGTCCAACTTGAAATATATATATAACGATGCAAGTTTTGAGAAACATGATGTGTAACTAAAAGTCAAGTTTACGCTGGAACACGTCTTTTTGAGTTTGGTTTCACTGAATTGCACAATTAAGTAGTTCTTAGGTTCAGCTATACAAAAATTAAAAAAGATCACGGCGACCATGTTGTTGACGAATTGGCATCAAAGTATCAACACTCGTGTAATTATAAGAAAACCCCAGTGTAACCATAGTCTTACCATGAATGTAACCCTGTAACTTTACTTATGGAAATAATGACTCACGCGTTTGAAAACCGAGAATTTGCTAGAAACTGAAATTTGAAAGTGTAATTTGTTAAAAAAGGGTAACATGTGTAGCCCTGCATATGTAAATGGACTTCTGAATCAAGGATCCGTGTTAAAGACCGTACTTAGACCTACAATTGATAAGTTTTTATAAATCGTGACTCTAATGGAGAATTGTCTCATAGGCACTCATACCACATCTTATATATTATTGATATTGAATGAAAATTTTACATTATGTATAAGAAACAGAGATTAATAAGTAAAGTACAATCATCAGCATACAGTGGTTTCAAGTTCTGATATGCTGTTTTAAGAAACATTTCTTGACATATATATGATGTTACATTATGTATAAGAAACAGAGATTGATAAGTAAAGTACAATCATTAGCATACAGTGGTTTCAAGTTCTGATATGCTGTTTTAAGAAACATTTCTTGACATATATGACTCATAATAATTATGATGATTGAATAAAGTTCTAGAGTTACAATCCGAAAACTCCCTTTCTGAATTAATTCCGTTCTGTTTATAGTTAAAACTGAAACATATCAGCGACATCAAAGGTCGTTAACTGATTGAATTACTACACGTCTAGATCTGTATTAGCCGTTATTTTTTTGTATTCGAGTTGCCAGAGCTGATGAAGTCACGCAGTGAGGTATACATATAGGTGGACAGTTTTCGTCTGTTCTCGAGACCTACTAGACAAGATGCACGATATTTTATTGACCAAGCATGTTGCTCAACAGTTTAGCTATACAATCCAACGAATTACAAAAAAAGCACAGCAAATCATTTAAATGATTAGAGTAATTAAGTATATACATTTAAACATAAACATGTATGTATAATGATGGTATGATACTAAACCCCTAACAGGAGGGATTGTGCCTGATATGCATATGATGAAGACATAATCTTTCAATCAGTTTAATTGAGGTCTGGACCTGGCATGTCAGTAACTGCTAGTAGTCTGTTGTTATTTATGTATTATTGTCATTTAGTTTATCTTCTTTTGTTTCATATTCTGACATCGGACTCGGACTTCTCTTAAACTAAGTTTTACTGTGCGTATTGTTGCGCGTTTGTTTTTTCTACATTGGCAAGAGGTATAGGAGGAGGGTTGAGTTCCCAAAAAACATGTTTAACCCCGCCGCAATTTTGCGCCTGTCCCAAGTCAGGAACCTCTGGCCTTTGTTAGTCTTGTATGATTTTTAATTTTAGTTTCTTGTGTATAATTCGGAGTTTAGTATGACGTCCATTATCACTGTACTATTATGCATATTTTAGGGGCCAGCTGAAGGACACCTACGGGTGCGGGAATTCTCGCTACATTGAAGACCCATTGGTAGCCTTCGGCTGTTGTCTGCTCTATGGTCGGGTTGTTGTCTCTTTGACACACTCCCAATGTCCATTCTCAATTTTAATTTTAAACACCTTTAAACAAAGTAACATATAAACAATGTAATTGACAAAACACTGTTTATACGGGTCATTTGAAAGCCACTGTGACCAGGAGAAAATATGTTTCCAATCAATTAATAGAACAAGAACTATGGGAGACAACTCTTGATCCAGACTAGATTCAGAGTGGGAAAGATATCGTTTAAAAATGCAAAATAAGCATGGACTATTTTCAAATTGTTCTAAAAATGTGAGATTCATTTGATCAGAAATGCAAAATAAGCATGGAATACTGTCAAATTGTTCTTAAAATGTGGAGAAATAAAACAAATGACCCGTTATTCGATTTTATTACGAAGCGTTGTTAATTTAAGTATATAGTTTTCTTAAGTTTCTAGAACACTGACAATTACAAAATATAACATTAAAGAGAGCGATTTTCACTTTGATTTTATTATAAAAAAAAACTAGGAGTAAAACTATTGAATATAGATTCGTTGAAAAACAATTTGCCAAGTTTGACAACGTTGTGGTTTTATTTTATAGAACATAGAAAAATTGATATCAATGTTCCGGAAGGGGTATAAACATAGCGAATGCAACAATCGCGGGGGTTTTATCTTGGCGATTTAGGAAGATCAATTTAAACCTTTCAAATAGGATGTTTGCTACGATTTTCTTATAAATCCTATAAAGAATAAAAACACAATTTTTGAAAAGGGTGTGCGATTACGATCAGTTATCTTCCAAATCCCCACCCCCTTTAATATGAAAAAAAATTAACGATCATATAGAATCAAGTTTGAAGGAGTATACTAAAAGATGATAATTTAACAACATTTAATCATTTATAAGTTAATATCATCATCAATAGGTATTTTTTTAACTGTAATGTGTTAAGTGTTATAAAAAAGAAGATGTGGTATGATTGCCAATGAGACAACTCTCCACAAGTGACCAAATGACACAGTAGTTAACAACTATAGGTCACTTTACGGCCTTCAACAATGAGCAAAGCCCATACCGAAAAGTCACCTTTAAAAGGCCCGTTGCCTGTATGTTTTTCATTTTATAGTATTCTAACATAACTTTTTTTAAAACTAATAAATCATGTCAATGTAAAGTAGTATATTTTGATGTTTTGTGGACGTAGGGGTGGAAAGTCTGCGATATTTCTCGTATATGTATTCATAAAATATCTGCAGTATTCCAGTAATTAATAGATGGACTTCGTTTTTAAGTTATCGTGCATGCTTGGACTTATTTGACTGATGTCAGGTAACTAATTAATCAGTGTGTGATCTTGCACATTGACTAATTGGCTATTACGTCACAGATGATGAAATCATGTCTCGTTCTTAATTTAATTAAACTTTGTGTAGTTAAAAAATGCGTATGAATATCCATGCATACTTCCAGTTGAATATTTTGTAAAATGTTTGATTGTTTCAGCGATAAACCCGACAGTAAATTGTTTCCTTTTGACTAATTAAATTGTATGTAAGCACTATATTAACAGTCTGTTAGAAAATTGAAGTAATGGCGTGCTTTCGCAATATAATTTTATTTTTATGTTTATAAGATAGAACTTTTAACTTCCGTTTTATCTTTAAAGCGAAGCATCTCGTATCCGGCCGTTGTCGTTTAATGATCTCCGCTTTCATAGATTTTAAAAAAGCGTATGATACTGTTAGTAGAAAATTATTATTTACTAAATTGGATGATTTAGGAATTAGTACACATTTTTTATGTACATTGAAAGCTATATATTCACATGTAGAATGTTGTATTAAACTTAATGGCAATATGACAGATTGGTTTAGCGTTAATTCAGGTTTAAAACAAGGATGTGTATTATCGCCTGTTATGTTCAATATTTTTATTAATAGTTTAATTGATGTAATAAAAGCACTAGACATTGGTGTAGACATTGATGGTGAAAAAATTGGTATACTATTATATGCTGATGACATTGTATTTATTGCTGAAAATGAAAATAATTTACAAACTCTATTAGATGTATTAAGTAATTGGTGTGTTACCAATTGTATGAATGTGAACTTAGATAAAACTAAAGTTGTCCATTTTAGGAACCCTTCGGTTCAACAAACATCTAAATCTTTTTTGTTAAATAATAATACAGTACAAATAGTATCTTGTTACCAATATCTTGGTCTATTGCTGACAGAATATCTCGATTATAATGAAATGGCTAAAGCTGTAGCAAGGTCTGCAAGTCGAGCTCTAAGTTTATTAATTGTAAAATGTAAAGCACATGGTGGTTTCCAGCACAGTACCTTTACAACATTATTTGATACTCTGGTCTGGTCAGTCATAAGCTACGGTGCATCCATTTGGGGTACTCGTTCTTTTTCTTGTATCAACGCTGTCCAGAACAGAGCTATCAGGTTTTTTATGGGTGTTGGCAAGTATACGCCAAATGATGCAATTAACGGGGACATGGGCTGGAGACCACCTAGTGTAAAGCAATGGACATGTGTCTTCAGGCACTGGGCAAGATGTAGTGTCATGACCAATAACAGAATAAATTATAAAGTGTTCAAATGGTCACATAAAAATGCTGTAAACAATAAGAAAAACTGGTGTAATAGAGCCATGAAAAAACTTAAAGATTGTAATTTTGATTTGTATACTAGTATTGATTGTGTGCTGCATAAGAATATTGTTCGAGAAATTGAAAATGTTTTATTTAATAAATATATTGTAGAATGGCAAACAAAAATTTTGTCACAGAGTAATGGTAACAAGCTTCGTACTTATAAGCTATATAAATCTCAATATTGTACAGAGTTATATTTAAAACAAAATATGTCTATTAAATTTAGAAGTGCTTATGCAAAATTTAGATGTGGTGTTGCGCCACTTAAAATAGAAACAGGACGTTATGAGAACAAACCAATAAATGAAAGATGTTGTTTTATGTGTAAAAATGAAATTGAAGACGAAAAACATGTATTTACTTTATGTCCTTTATATGCAGACCTTCGAAATATATTGTATAGTGAAGCTGTAAAACATAACGATCAATTTTATAACTTGTCTAATGACGAAAAGTTTATATTTTTATTCAGAAACGAAGAACTATGTCAGGTAGTTGCTAAAACCTGCTATAACATTTTATGTAGAAGAACAGATTTTTTATTTGTATATAGCTGATGATATATTTTAAATCTTAGATATATGTAGTTTTAAAATTGTATAAATTTTGTATATAATTAATCCTTTAATATTAGTCTCTCATAATTCTTAATAGAATGGCACTTGTATATGTTTTAGTATTTAAGCTAATGATATTTTACTGTTAGTTTTAATATACAATATGTTTTATAAATGTTATCCAATATTTCATGTTATACGCAATGTTTTATATGTTTATTGGAATGTATAATGTTATACAAGTGGTGAGACTTTAATAAAATATTGAATCTGAATCTCCGTTTCCCAACTTTGGACCAGGTTAAGACATTACTGCCATCACATGGGTTGTTCCGAAATTGTTTAATCACGAAGTATAAACGTTTGCGCTATCGTGTTAGGTTTTCTTAAGAGTCCACGCGAGTCATAATTAAAAAAAAATATGTTTAACTCATTGAACGATTATCATCCGGCTCTACGTTTGCAGTTTCTTTGTTTTCATTGACTTTATTACAATCTTTAATTGAAGATTCTTAGCTTTGAATATATTACTTTAAAAAAACAGTAAAGTTGTTAGATTTGCTGGTCATGATTTAAAATATATATAAAATATGAGAAAAAAAAACTTGATTAAACTGTGATGCGTGGATTCTATAACGGTGAACTTTGCCATAAGATACAACTTATGGTTCATATATAAAGTAGCATAAACACAAAGAAGCACAACTTGTTCGCGTAATCATGAAAATGCGGTTTAAGGCTAGAAGAAGCATTACATGTTTTTGCTTATTTCAGTATGTGCGGAATATTTTGTTTTCTTAGTAGTAAATTTACATCGCAAAAATATCTAAAACTAAAGTTGTATAGTGCCAGCGTGAACGGGAAGGTTTAAACATGCATTAAAATTCAAAACATTTTGAAATGAACTTTGAAATAACTATTGTGATATTTGAATTCAGATTCGTGTTGAATCAATAAAAACAATGTAGAGAACACATTTAATTTTTTTAATAACTCCAAAATTCCAGATTATATTTTAGAATAGAAAATAACAAAATGTTTGTTTTTCTAAATGTCAAATTCTTTCTCCTCTTAATATATTACTTATTCTTTTTTACTTATAATTCTTTATTTGTACTTATTTTAATAACGACTAGATAATGTCTATAATAATCCCGAATATCTATTTAATCATTACAGTAAAGTGTTATAAATGTTTATTTATCTGGTCAATGGACACAATAAATGTTATGGCAACAAATTCCGTGTGCGTTGTTAATCCCTTTTGAATGACAGACGACAGGAGGTTGATCTGACCAAACTTTGATTTGATTGGCTGAGAGTAATTCGAAAAATTATAGAACTATTTCAGTATTTGAAAGATAGCACGTGAACATTTTTAACAACAAATCTAGTAAACGGTCTGAATTGTACCATTTTTTTTTTGTGCATTTAATATTTCTTAGAAAATTTTCGAAAAGAGTCACCGAAGATTACTTGAAGACCAGATACCTGTAGATGTTATTAAGATGCGAATGACGGACAATTATGAGTTTACAGATTCTTTACCATCAGGTTATGAGGAGAATGTTTCTTCACCAGACTCTGCAGAAGATGCTGTCGACAGATACAGTTTTACCATGCTAAAGGTCAGTTTAATTTTATTTTTTGTCTTTAAATTTATATTTGAACAACTACCCATATCAAATATGTTCGAAGTCAGGAATATGACAGTTGTTTTCCATTCGTTTGAAAATTTGAGCTTTTGATTTTGCCATTTGATTTAGGGACTTTGTGTTTTGAATATTTTTCGGAGTTCAGTATTTTTGTGATTTTACTTTTTATTTAAATCATTTTCTCATTAAAATATGAGTTTCTTTATTCTCACTTTCCGAAACTATTTTTGGTAGTTTCAACTCTTTTTTTAGATGGATATTGAAATATCTATTCATCACTGAGAAATTGGACATAAACAAAAAATATCGTTAATCTCTTTGCAATGTTGCCAGTACTAAGAATATGATTTTCTTTTCTGATTTTTTATATGTTGACATTGATAAAGTCTTCAAAGTTTTATATAAATCTTACCGGAAAATAAATCACGAAGTGCAGTCTGACAATTCTTCTAAACATCAAGTTTTGACAACGATTAAAAACATAACGAAATAATTCTGATTTTATTTAGTCTGAAAGTCCATCCCTTTTATAGAGAAAATTTCATCACACAGTTTCCTGAAAAGAGGAAATTTTATTTGTTTCAGGACCACAAAAGAGACAATAATTCCATCAATAAATTTTGACTAAATGAGTTACGATTTCTTTTGGAAATGATAAAAGAATCATGCAAGCATGGGATTATTACAATAAAAGTTTCGACAAGAAGAAAAATATTATCAAAATCAGATTACAGCATATAGCATGTCATGTTTTGGATTGTCACTAAAAGAATGCATTTCACAATGTTTTCAGTGCTGTGAAAGATGGACTTAAATAAGATTTGATGTCGTGTGACCGATAAGAAAATTGTTTTTCATTTAAATCTTAATATTAAGCATCCGAATTTTATGTACAATATATTGCTTCTGTCATATTTGCGTGGATGCAGTTTTGGATGTTCATGACGTTTTTTCTTTGTTTTTTTTTGTCCTAGAAATTTAAAAAGATGTTTCCATATAAAACAAAGTCGCATTTTTGTAGATAAACTCAACGAAGTACAAAGAGAAACATTACATTTTTAATAGTGAGGGCTGTATGGTACAAAGGAAGAAACGCCCGATCCGACAACCGCCACCACTATTTTGAAAAATAGTTCGTTTCCAACAATTGAAGCACGCTCCATTCCTATTTTTTTATAGTATGTTCTCGTCACGAAAATGCATTTAATTTCCCACTGGACGTGTATACTGGACGTTAAACAACCCCCATCATCATTATCATTTACTTTTCTAAACCTGATAATACAATATTAGGAGGGACGGATTTGTATATATATTTACATATATCTACAACGTGTATCAGACGCGTTTGATCCAAATAAGGGACACAAAAATGTAGACAACAATAGTGCGAAGAAAAGGAAAAGATCCATTTTGAATATGTGTGAGCTTTAAATATCTTTCTATCATTCCCTGTTCCTTTTCTAAAAATATGTATTTACAGGTATTTTTTTAAAAATCTCATTTCAAGGAGCAAAAAGTAATTTCCTAACATGCATCTAGAATATCTACGCATCGAAATATTTTCAGTGGTATTGTATTTCAGTGCGTGTTAAATATTTGCCGCTAAGGTCGAGGAAGCTCCATTTCCGCAATAAGGCATGTCCGTTTTGTTTTCCTTTTTCCATTTCTGGATCACTGTTTCTGCATCTTTGTGGTACCCATTAAAACGACATCTTCTATGCGTTTAAAATGTATCAAGCCGGAAATACATTACTCGGGAAGCTTTGATCCACCCTTAACTTCACTTAAACCTTCCATTTTGAAACATTTCGAACGTCTTAACTCTTTCTTTTCAATGTCCGCCCATTTAAATGCATATATAAAAACCATTTTCAATGACTTCATCACGAGAAGAAGATGGTCTATTAATTTAGATACCTTTTAAATAATATTTAGCTTTTAAACACTTATAAAACAATTCCTGTTTCAACGATTTTGACGAATAATGACGATTTCTATGGTATTTCCATTAAGTTAACTCTCTTCAAGAGTCATATTACTAAACAATCCAATGCATTGTTCGATTCAGTATCGTAAAACTTATGCACTTTAACAATAGAACCAATTTATTTGTTAAGTCATTTTTTATTTTATATATTTATTTATTTTAAAATTTTATTTATTGATCTATTTATTTATTTATTTATTTATTTTTATTTTTTTATTTATTTTTTATAATTTTTTTTATTATTATTATTTTTCTATTTATTTATTTATTCACTTTCAAAACACATTACACTGCGAAGGAATCCATTAAATATGGTAATAATAATAATCACAAACTCGTCTAAAAATGTGTTAACTGTTAATTGAATTAAAGGCTAACCGAATATGTTAGAACACGTTGAAGACATTGACACAACAAGAGGGTTTGACAGCCACTACGGGGGTTTAATCGATACCCGGTACATTAAAGACGTAAAACTCAGTCAAAATTGTCGCCCTTTTTGTAAACCTATCTGCCACACATTGGGATTATCCCCTTAATCTGTCGGTAGCAGAGACAAACTTTTAAGCGGGGGGTATTGATACATGATCGCACTTGTGTGGTTCAGTTATTGAAAGTTATGACAGGTGATTTTAATAGGTCTTTGTTAAAATTACAGGTTACAATAATTTTATACTGAGAAGTGACTTTCTCACAAAAGATCAAATACCATATCTGATTGTAGTAAGGTGTTATTAAATGATATTAAAGAAATAATACAGGAATATTGATTTGATAATAATTGATGAAATATAAACGGAATCTGTACAAATAAAAGCAAATAGGAAAACTTGTAGTTTATACTATAAATACTAGATACAAGATAATGCAACACAAATTTTTAATATTAATTCATATAATAAATTTTATAATTTCAGTCATATACATTTTTTTTTTCAAAATCGTAATATTTATTCAACTTATATTGAAAAATAAACAGCGTTCTAAAAATGGCTCGAATTGTACGACTGACCCTACGCTCAAATTATATAAGACAGTCCATAATACCACAGTCCATGATTTCTGTTAATAGTGCGAAAAGCTACACTTTATTATATTGATGATTCTATAACGACCGAGAGATGAGAAGATAACGGAAAACAAGTGTCACTCAAATATTTTCATCTTTGATGCAAGCTGGGGTGCGCGTTTGTTCCGAAACGCACAGACAGTTTTGTTGATATATTTGCTATGCTTCGAATTAAGGTTGGACATATTTATGTTGATTTTAAAGGTTGTCAATTACAACTATGAGAAATAAACGTAGAAAATTATAAAATAAACATCTTTATTTCTTAAGTTATGTTTAACAAGAGACTCGTAACTGCATCTTAACACACTGTTTAAACCTTTTGACTTATATGATGCATGCAGGAGATAAGCAGTCAGGGCAAACTTGCGTTAAAAGAATGAAAAAACACGAGCAATTTCAGTCAGTAAAATCGAATACTCTTGTAAAATGAAGTTTCGAATTATGATTTTGTATTGCAACAAAAGCAATTATTCGTTGAAACTATATATATATGTATAAATGATTAAAAATCCTGGGGCCGTGTCAACGAAGCTGTCCTAGGACTAGGACATGTCTTAGGATGGTCTTAGGACACATCTTAGTCCTAAGTCAGGTAAACGAAAGTCTCCTAAAATAAGATATGTCCTAAATTTGGTCCTAAAGTTAGGACATACAAATAGGTGTCTTAGGATAGTCCTAAAGGTTACAATGTCCTAAAACGTAATAAAAACAGCAAATATGGCATAAACTCAATACTAAAAATACTAATACAATATTAAACTATCAAACTATTATAAAAATTAAATTTATAAAACAATTTTTTTTTCAATTTTTGTTAAAGATTCAATTGTATTACATTAAATTATTTCGTGTTGCCTTTTTTGAAGCCTAAAAAATACTATCAGTAAAGCAACATTTTTGCGACTTACCAAAACGGTGCAATAAAAATTTAGATATGGGAAAAAAATTACTTCTTTTTTTAACTAATCCTCATTCGATACATGTAATGAAATCAAGTGGACCTAAGGACAAAACTAGTTTAGGTTCTAAAATTGCAGCACGAATATCGCATTTAACAAAGTTTTGTGACTATTTACTTTTGTTTTCGTATTAAAATCTTTTATATCTTCCATCATATTTTTAATTAACGTATTTATTAGTATTACGTTAAATCTTTAACTTTTATTTTGCGTTAATTGTTTTCCGTATACAAGTCACCCTCCCTCTCTTTACATATATAAATATTAAAATACAATAAAATCTATGTCATAGAAATCTCTGTATATTTTTTTCAATTAACCATCATAGTTAGGACTGTCCTAAGACAGCTAAGATATGTCTTAGGACATTATTTAGGATGGTCTTATGACGTGTCAGAGACATGTCTTAGGATGTAAAACAAAGCTGTCTTAGGACAGTCCTAACTACGACAGTCCTAGGACCATTCTTACACATTTATTTAATTGAAAAAATATGTAGAGATTTCTACGTCATAGATTTAATGGTATTTTAGTATCTACTCTTATATGGAAACAATTGACACAAAATAAAAGTTTTAATGTAATACTAATAAATACGTTATTAAATATGATAAAAGAAATAAATGAATTTAATACGAAAACAAAAGTAAATAGTCACAAAACTTTGTTAAATGCGATATTCGTGCTGCAATTTTAGTACATTAACTAGCTTTGTACTTAGGTCCACTCGATTTCATTGCATGTATCGAATCAGGATTAGTTAAGAAAAAAAAGAAGTAAACTTTTTACCATATTTAAATTAATATTGTACCGTTTTGGTTAGTCGCAAAAGATGTTGCTTATAATGAAAGTATTTTTTAGGCTTCAAAATAAACAGCACGAATACTTTAATGTGATACAATTGGATTTATTAATTTAATTCTAATAACAGTGTAATAGTTTAATATTGTATTAGTATTTTTAATAATGAGTTTGTGCTATATTTGTTGTTTTAATTACGTTTTATGACATTGTAACCTTTAGGACTATCCTAAGACACCTATTTGTATATATCCTAACTTTAGGACCAAAGTTAGGACATATCTTATTTTAGGAGACTTTCGTTTACCTGACTTAGGACTAAGACGTGTCCTAAGACCATCCTAAGACATGTCTTAGTCCTAGAACAGCTTCGTTGACATGGCCCCAGTTGAATTTAAAAAAAAAATTCACAAAAAAAAAACCAACGGTTTAATAATAATTTATTTGAAAAACAGACAAAAAACAATTTTGGTTATGGCAAATACATTGACAAAACAAACATGATCAAACATAATGAAAACTCGACAATATTATAAGAGATATGATAAAAAAAGTTATTGTTCTCCTTTCCTCAGTTCTAATGACTCTTTAATAAAAGAAACAACTGCTTTTACATCATTTGGTGTTGATGGATTTAGTATAATCACGAGTTTATCAGTAAAATTAAGTGTATTACAATTTACATATTTTTGTATATAGTATTTTAGAAAGATTTCTCTTTTATTTTTATTTATTTTACAGTTAAAGAAAAAATGGAATTCATCGTCTAAGATATTACACATTTTACATTTTCTTTCATTTCGTGGTATTTTGGTATATCGTCCAGTTTCTTATCAGTATATATATATATATTGCTTTCATCCTTTCCACTCTCTGCTTTCGACTAGAAACTGATTTCATAGCAGAACTTTGAGTTCTGTTTTGAATTAAAAACTGAAAAAGGTATTAGAACGACTTGCTATAAATTGGGGTACTTAAAATGGTGTGAATCTCCTCGTCTAGCCGTTGAAACAATTTCGTTTCAGGAAATAGTCTTGTTTTCCTGTCAGAATCGAGGTATTTAAAAACACTTAAAGTTGTGATAAATACAAAACGGAATAAGTTAAAATTGTGACTCTAATGATTAGTAAAATAATCAAACGAAAATAGGATGGCACCTTTTTTCCCGTTTACTGTTCAGAAAATGACAAAACAGAAACAAGTTTTACTTGAGCATTCTATATGCAAGGAAGCATCACACTCTACCCCTTAGTCTGAGACTCGCATGCGAAATTTCATCAAAATATATTTTTTTTACATGAATATCAATTGTAAATGGTGAATTTTTATTATAAAATAGACAATTTAATTGTTTTATGACGATGTGTAGATGTTGAAGTATCTTTATAGTTTTGAACTTTTACAATCTAGCACATGCACTAGTATATATTTGTTCCGGACCATGAGTATCTGGACCATACGCGTATGGTCATGGTCATGGTCGGACCATATGTGTATTATACTCGTTTGGTTATTAACGGGCCAGACCATATAGGTATTTTTTTTTTCAAATTACATTAAAAACGTTTTAATAATACAAAAACTTTATCTAAAAAACAGTGATGGTTACATGACAATTTGTTAATTTTATAATCCAAAAACTACGTAAAAATCAAATATTGATGCCATAGTTAGTTTTCATCGCTAGTTAAATTCTTGCATGTAGGTTTGGGGTGACATTCACTTCCATAGGGTGTCAAAGCTTTTTTTGCATTTGCAAGAAATTTGTGCACGATCCTTTTCATTTACACCTTTTGTTTGAGAGTTAAAAGCTAGCCTTTTTTGCAGCTGCGTACAGTGATACCGAGGTCTTTGGTCATTTTGATGTCTACGGTGTTTTTTAGAAGCTCTAGATCTCAAATATCGTAAAATGACTGCAATACACCATATTCACAAGACAAATTAAATAAACTATGTTACTTTCCGTTGACTTCTTGTGTAACAGTTCATTAAGAAATTTTTTGATTTTTTTTTTGGTCGACATATTGCCATTCACTCGTAATAACAAATCGGTAAATGTGTTTATTTTAAATTTGACAATTAAGTAAAATTAACTATGCGAAACTTCTTATTTTTATCTAGCTTATAATTTGATTATAATATAATAATAAAATTACCTATATGATAGCGTCTTTTTAATGAACGGTCATACCATGTGAAGAGTTTAAAAGTATTAAAAGTAAACTGTAACAGAGTGTTAATAACCCCGACCATACGCGTACGGTCGGACCATATGAGTATATACCCATATGATCATGATCATACGCGTATGGTCCAAATACTCATATGGTCCGGAACATATTTATATTAGTCGGTAAATCCCAACAAAAGTACAAACAGGTTTCAAGTCTGTTATTATTGGTCGCTGACAATAGAATTAAATTCAAGAAAAATCAGCAGGAATCAAATAATTGCATGTAATTTTACTTTACAGCCTGACGGTGAACTATGTTTTGGATGTGGTGACCTGATCGTGGACCGATACTTACTCCGTGTAAATGACCAGTCTTACCATGTGAGTTGTCTGAGATGTTGCACATGTCAGATAGGATTAGAGAGACAGTCATCGTGTTACATCAAAGGAAACAACGTCTACTGTAAACTCGACTATACCAGGTATTTGTCGCTTTGTATTGTTGAAAATAAATCTTTAAATTAGATATACATTTCCTTAGGTTGCACTGTTTTCAAGGATAACTGGCTTTCAAATAATGTTTGGGCGTTCCTTATGATGGTAAACCTAGTAGAACAGTGCTTCGAAAGGTCGAAATAAAATGTTGATTTCATTTATCGTTTATTGATCGCGTTTTTATGTTACAGCAGGCACAATCGTTGACAGAAACTGAGTTTATCGTCTTCAAATAATAAATTTATCACATGCCAAAACTAGCATAAGCCCACTTATATAGTGTTCGCAAATGGCACATTTAAAGTTGAGATAATACTTTGTGAATTTTTTTTGCGTTTTTATATTATCGTATTTTGAGCAATTCGAATATTATAAAGAGTTTACGCAAATGTAATAATGATCAATTTATTTCATTAAGATATTAAAGCTCTGAATATTTCCAAATCACAGTTTTCAAACTGAATTCCCACTCAGACAAATATAACTATTCTTCTCTATGTATAAAATGGTGTTCACTAAAAAAAGCTTTTTGCGCCAATTGGTATTTCATTTGCGCCAAAAAAAATCTTTCATTTGCGCCACAAACTATATTTCATTTGCGCCAAAATAAAACCTTTCAATTGCGCCAATATTACAGGTAGATACAGGTAAATAGTATAAAACATAATATTATATTAATAAAAAACGACTTTAGATAATAAAAGCAGTTTTTGTTTGCAAAATTTAATAAATTCCTCAGCAATCAGTCGAGATTAAACCACACAAGTAAAATAACACTGACAATGGTGAAACACAGTTCTGTTATAAATAAACGTGATCATATTAACACCTAAAATAAAACATGAAAGAAAGCACTTCACACTGGAGTAACTCTGAGAACGATACACCAGTAAAGTTTCAATCTTTCAAACGTCTATCCTGGCACAAAACTTGTGAGCGACGGTCCTGATGTATTCATGTCTGAAAAATTCCTCCTCTCATGTGCATACCATATTGATCCAAAAGATAACATGAAATTCATAGTCCGTTTTTTTTTTCATGAACTGCAGTCCATGTCAGTTGTTATACTGGCTTTGCAAAGTTTTATTTATTTGGGGTACCACTGAACGACTTGTCTCCATTTTTCAGAACACATGATTTGATGATAACCTAAATGTGTGATCATTAAAAATTACAGACTTAATTCTTCTGTTTATGTCTAAATTGAAAATGTCCATCTCGACACCTCGAATGAGCACTATATATAATAATAAACCTTAGTGACTCTTAGCTTCAGAAATGAGTTTGGAATTGAACTCACTCCATTATCCAGGGGGAATACTGTAGAGACACAACTTTTAGAGCAATAAATATTTATTTTTTCCGTTACATCTTACCTTGATTAACTGTAAAATGGCGCAAATGAAGTTTTTATTTTTTGGCGAAAATGAAATATAACCTTGTGGCGCAAATGAAAGATTGAAATTTTCAAAAATTGGCGAAAATGCAATGCGCCCATCACAAATGCCGGTGATTCAATGATTTTTTTATATGATTTTTTTTTATACACACCTTTTATATCGATGAAATTGTCTTTTATTTATACCTGCTCGTAGCAAGTTTTTTTTTAAACGAGCTGAAACTCCAATATTTTTTTTTCTAATGTTAATATGAGATTAATATAACACAGTGTTATATATAGTAATCTCAGGGTCAATGTAACTGTACGGGTGTTAAAGCACATTTGATGTTGTTCAAATACAACCTAAAGTAGGTAGGATATTCATTATAGTCTTTTTTATACTTATGATAGTTGTAAAAAAAAGTATGCCTTGAATTCTTTCAACAATTAGTGTAATAATGGAAGTGTTATAATGGCACAATAAAAAATGTCTTTGACGATAAAGTAACTTGTGCATATCGCAATAATCTGTTCCAAAACGGCTGCATGTGTAAAAACTGTTATGGATATTTTCTGTAAATCTAAAGCTATTAATGTAATAGGGTTAGGAACACCCATCTTCTAATCCGTTTTTCAAGTTTTAAGATAATAAAAGATAGCTTAATGTGAACTTTAAACAATTGAAATAATTGAAATAGACACGAAAGTTTGAAATAATCTAACTGTAGAACTCTACGTTTGTGGGAACTTTAATATAAAAGTGGAAAGCCAAGATACCCCATTGATATGTATCATTCAGAATTCAACTTTTACAGATGCGAGTCTTTAGTCCATCAAATTTCTTTACATGAACATTGAATACGTTGAAAATATAATTGATTAAAATTATTTTGTTTATAACGGTTCGGGGACCTCTACAGATGACCTGTCCAATTTTAATGAAATTTTGCATGCGACCAAAGCAAATATAGAACTGTATTTTAGTATAGAAAATAAAAATATGTATGCATCCTTTATACATATCATGAATTATATTTGGTTGAAATTTAGATGATAAATACCCAATTTGAAATCGAGATTTGAGAGAAAACTAGAAATGTGTGATAAGTAGAATATTCATCATCTATGTTATATTTCTACCAAACTAGTAATCAAATTATAACTACGAAAACAGGAATTCGTTGACCATCCGAATTCATTGGTTCA